>NC_083229.1:121787871-122035188 GCF_032191835.1 Heteronotia binoei
ACTGGACTAAGTTAGCTTTGTATAATTATAAACAATAAACAGTTTGTCTTAATAAAGTAGCTGTTCGTTTTCACTGACAGGTCTTTAAAATTGTGGAGAGAGATCTCTTGACAGTCACTGCTTAAATAAACAGGCATAAGATTATTTGTCCCAAAAATACGGAAGTTTGCGAAGGCAGGAACATATACCCAAATTCCAATTTTCCTTCTTTGCTTTATTTTATTGTCATGACGTCAAGCTGACTTCTGGTGACCCCTCGTGGGGACTGAAGGCAAAGCGACAGTCAGAGGTGGCATTGCATCATGCACTGGCATTCCTTGGAAGTCATCCTTCCAAATACTAGCTAGGGCCAGCCCTGTTTTGCCTTCGAGATCTCATGATAGCGGGCATGCCTGGGCTATCCAGATCAGGGTGAAACATGGTAATGAGAATGGGTGGGGGTGAGAAGGAGGAGGGGGAGGAGGAAAAGGGTGGCTGCATTCCAAACAATGGTAGAACAAAATACAGGGGGGAAGAAATAGATCAGTTCTCTAATCTGGAAAACTGGGTTTCATCCCCCGCTCTTCCACATTCAGCCAGCTGGGTCAGTCACACACTTCTCCCAGAACTGTTATCTCAGAACTCTCTCAGCCTCTCCTACCTTACAGGGTGTCTGTTGGGAGAGGAAGGGGGTTGTAAGTCCTCCTCCTCCACCACCATTGTGTTGTGATAGCCTATGGTTTTGTGCTTACCCAGAAGATGACAAGAGCCCCGTGGTACGGAGTGGTAAAGCTGCACTACTGCAGTCCGAACTCTCTGCTCATGACCTGAGTTCGATCCCGGCAGAAGCTGGATTCAGGTAGCCGGCTCCAGGTTGGGAAGGCAATGCCAACCACCCCGTAAAAAGTCTGCCGCGAAAACGTTGTGAAAGCAATGTCACCCCAGAGTCGAAAATGACTGGTGCTTGCACAGGGGACTAAAAAAGGTAAAGGTTGTCCCCTGTGCAAGCACCAGTCATTTTTTTACTCTGGGGTGACATTGCTTTCACAAAGGTTTTCACGGCAGACTTTTTTACAGAGTGACTTGCCATTGCCTTCCCCAGTCATCTACACTTTCCCCCCAGCAAGCTGGGGACTCATTTTACTGACCTTGGAAGGATGGAAGGCTGAGTCAACCTGAAGCCGGCTACCTGAATCCAGCTTCCGCTGTTTAGCTGAGTAATAGCTGAGTGTGTGATGGAGCAGGGTTCTCTATCCCTTAATAGGGTTCCTCCACTATTGGTCCCTCCCGCTCCAGAGCTGAGCTGGCAGACACTTTGCCATTTTCATATGGCAGGAGGGGGAAACAAATGCTGCCGAGGCTCTGGTATCTGTTCTGTAAATGAATAAACCTGGAGCAATTTAAGCGAGCGTGGTAAAGTGCTGCAAAACCCCTATTATGCCATGCCCTGATAAAGGAGCACATTTGCCAACGACAAGAGCTTTCTGTTTAAGAGGATGCTTCTGTAATTTTCTCCCTCCGTTAGCTAGCAGGGAAGACGCAGAGGTAAGAATGACAGTCACCGCTTTATTGCTTTGTCTCGGGAATCCTGTGATCAGCTCCCTCCTCTTTGCTGTCACCAAGACAGCAGGTGGTAATTTTCTCTTAGAAATGAGCAGCAACTGGACCCAAGCATTTGTCGTTTACTCGGCTGCCATGTGCAGAGCATCTTCAGGATATTATGAGCCCCCGGTCCCCTCTCCTCTGTCCTTAGTTTTGCACTGACATTGCCTTTCCTGACGTTGTAAGCCAGGGGTGTCAAACATGCAGCCTGGGGGCCGAATCAGGCCCCCAGAGGGCTCCTATCAGGCCCCCAAGCAACTGGCTGTCATCTACTTCCTTCTCCCTCTCTCTTGCTTCCTTCTGCGTCACAGCTTGCTCTGCCAGGCTTGCTCAATCGCACAGGAGCTACAGAGCAAAGCCTCTATTTTCTCCATGGGCTGAGGCTCCTCCCTTGGGGAGGAAGGGGAGAAGGCAGAGCTTGCTTTGCCAGGCTCTCTCAGTCCCACAGCAGAGCTACTGAGCCAAGCCTCTCTTCCTTCTGCTGGCTGGGGCTCCTCCCCCTCCTTGTCCCCTGGGGAGGGAGGGAAAGAGCCAGAGCTTCCTTTGCCCAGTTCCTTGGATCCCATGGGAGAAATATACAGAAAGCACCTTTAAGACCAACAAGTGCTAATTTTTAAAGCATGTTTTGTTTTTAAGGTGTTTTTTTTTAAATTAATTGCATTTGTCTGTGTCCTTTATAAAGTTTATATCTCTGTTACCTAATCTTAAATAGGAACACACCAGGCCCAGCCTGACAAGGTCTCATTTTTGTCAGATCTGGCCCTCATAACAAATGAGTTTGACACCCCTGAAGCGGATGACCTAATTGCCGTTTGTCTAATTGCTTGGCACCTTGAGATCAGTCTGGATCCCACTGGGTCAATAGAAGCTTTCGGGCTGCCATGAGCAAGCAAGGAGGTGTAGGAGATTAGCGTTTTCATTTCTCTTGTTTTCTTTATCCAGCATTGCAGCATGTACATGCTGAGTCAATAAATCTCCTTTGGGATTGCAGCTGGGGAAGAGCGAGGCGAAATTGCAGATGTCTGGGAAACACCAAAAGGTATCAATGGGGCACTGCGTTGATTTATTGAGTGTCTACCAAAGACAAAACCCTATTCTGCTGAAGTAAATAAAATGGGATAGCCTGGTTGGCTGTGGTTTCAAGCCTGGGTCAGCTCTCTGAAGAATTTCTCTCTCTCTCTCTCTCTCTCTCTCAAATGGGAACACACAACAAAAATACAAAACAAGCTCAGCCCTTGAAATATTTAGCAGGACTTCATGTTTCTCCGCTGCTTTTAAAAGCATTTTGTAAACGGCTGTCTTTAGGCTTATTTTTGAAGGAAGCCAAAGAGTTTGGGAGTAGATCAAAAAGCCAGAATTTTTTTTTTAATGAATGCTACAAAAACGTTATTTAGCGATTGCTGCCTTTTGCTTGAGCAGAAATTTATTTATTATTTATTTATTACTTTCCATTTATATCTCGCCCTCTCCGCAAGCGGACTCAGGGCGGCTTACAACATTATAAAAACAATCAGTCCAATAAAACATATAAAACCATAATTTACATATCAACTTTAAAACCATTCTATAGCGCTATTTCAGTCCAGTATAGGCGGTATTGACTTCTCGACTATGATCGCCAGCATTCTGTAGGATGTCCGGTGGCAGCCCTTTTTCAAGTAGACCGCAAAAGCCTGTTTAAACAATTCGGTCTTACAGGCCCTGCAGAACGCAGACAAATCCCGCAGGGCCCTTATAGCTTCTGGGAGGGTGTTCCAAAGTTCTGGTGCTGCCACCGAAAAAGCCCTGGATCTTGTTATACATAGCCTGGCTTCTTTTGGGCCAGGGGCAGACAGCAGATTTTTTGTCCCTGATCGCAGTGCTCTCTGGGGGATATATGGGGAAAGGCGGTCCCGTAGATAGGCAGGTCCCTGACCATAGAGGGCTTTAAAGGTTAATACCAACACCTTGAAGCGAACTCGGAACACAACAGGCAACCAGCGCAGCTCTCTCAGCCCTGGCTGAATGTGCTCCCGTCGCGGCAGCCCCATTAACAGCCGTGCCGCAGCATTCTGCACTAGTTGTAGTCTCCGGGTTAGCGTCAAGGGTAGCCCCATGTAGAGAGCATTACAGTGATCTATTCTTGAGGTGACCGTAGCATGGATTACCGTCGCTAAGTCGTTGCGCTCCAGGTAAGGGGCCAGCTGCCGCGCTTGCCGAAGATGAAAGAAGGCAGATCTAACAGTGGCTGCCACCTGAGCCTCCATTGTAAGGGAGGACTCAAGAAGCACGCCTAAGCTCTTGACCTTAGGAACCGGTATCAGTGGTACCCCGTCAAGGGCCAGCAGCTGGATCTCTCTCCCCGGACTGCCCCGACCCAGGTAGAGAACCTCCGTCTTCATCGGATTCAGTTTCAGCCGACTCAGTCTGAGCCAAGAAGCCATGGCTTGTAACGCCAGGTCTAGATTTTCCAGGGTACAGTCAGACTGGTACAGTCAGAAATACAATGGATAAGCTCTGAAATGAAATCTAAGGGTGCGATCGCATGAGGGGTTTGGTCCACCCTAGCCACCCCCCACCCCGCAGATCTAATGTGTGTTTACACACACCTGCCCCCTGTGTCTTGCCTGTCCTTACCTTGTCGTAGGACAGGTTGGGACAAATAGTTCCTGAGTGCTTCCTGGTAGTAAACTGCTGAAATGCATGCATGGTGCACCATGCACGCACCCCCGCATGCGCAGGAGCAATGTGAATGCTCCTCTGAGTGCATGCATGGCCCATGCCTATTGCAGGCACGGCGTAATTGCCCTAGCATGTCTCTTCCTGGAGTGGCTTTTTCAAAGCTGAGAGACCCCTGGGGCAAATTCCCAGTGTGATCATACCCAAAGAGTCCAGATTCTCCCAAAGAAAGGGGTTTATTATGCTGTCTGAGCAGGAAAAGCCATGAGGTGAATAATTACTATACTGCAGGCCTTGAATTCAGCAGGAGCTCACAGAAGCGCAGGTCCTGAACCTTTCTGAGGGTTCCCCCTACTCCTTCCCACCTACTTTGTCCACTGAATAGTAGATGCAGCTGCATAACAATCCCTGGATTAGGAGAGCAGGCAGCCAGCCAGCCCCCAGGGGCTTTGCCACACCCCCAGCAGCCCTCATTCACCCCTAGAGAAGCCCACCACCCTTTCTCCTCTTCTTATGTGATTTTGGGTGGCAAGTGGCTTTCTGGCCTTTTGATTTTGGGGGGGGGGGTGAGGAGAGCCCCAGGTGAGAGAGGTCGGTTTGGGCTGCCTGGATCTCTAGCCAGCCCAAGCAGGCCTCTCTCGCCCAGGGCTCTCCTTTCTTGCGTCATGTTGCTTTTGGCTGGTGTGTGTGTGTGTGTGGGGGGGTGGCATATGCTAGTGAGTTATGCTAATGAGCTCCGCCACTTATTTTTCTACCAAACGAGCCCTGCCATGCTGCAATACTTAAAGATACATGACAGCTACCACATAGTAATGAAATAATTGGATGGGCTGATGCAAGCCGTCTTACCTCAAAGTCCAAATCTCCTATATTCTTCCTGTGATGCCCCCCCTTGCTGGCTCTGCCCCGTGGGGCATCCGTGATGGGGAAGAGGGAGGCAAAAGGGGTGCTTGTGGCCTCAGAAAATGGAGTGGGGTGGGCGTTCTCTCACACCAACGCCTCCTCCACGGAGTCAGGCACCCTCTCGCTCTCTCTCTGTGTTTGCCTGTTACTCCCTGCTCTTTCTTCCTCCCCGGACATCAGCGTTTCCCCCTTTTTATTCCTTCACATCTCTGTGCCCCAGCCCTCTGCCCCCTTCCAGCCCCATGCTGGCCTGCCCATCACCTCCCTGCCCCTGCCATTGGCTGGCTCCCCTCATGCTGAGGGCTCGTCCTACCTCTTGCTGTGTGGTCCCGCCTACAGGGGAGGCTCCAGGGTGTGGTGCGGTCACTGCGTTGGGCACAGGCATGCCGGAAGCTTCCTCAGAGCTGCCTGCCGGTGTCAACATCATCTGCCTTCCCTTCTTCTGTGGCTAGAGGCTGCCACACCCGGCAGGAAGGGTAAGGCAACCACCCCCGTGCAGCTCCATGTCGTGCCTCCAGGCCCAGGCCACGCTGCTCGCCTGCCAAGCCCCCAGGAAGCCCAATGGCAGCACCGCTGGTAGGAGGGCTCTGGAATGCCATGGCCGAGACACCAGCCGCCGGGTTGCCGCAGGACCTGGAGAGGGTGGGATGGGGCGGCCTGGAGACTTCCCCTCTTATCTCCCTGTCATTAAAAACAGCTCAACGTAGATGTTTCATCGAACTTCCCAAAATGAATATAGTACTCACTCCAGAATGGCTTGCTGTTGAAAGAAGTGTGACATATACCAGGGGTCCCCAACCCCTGGGCCAGGGACCGGGACCGGGCCATGGTCTGTTTGCAATAGGCCACACAACCTTGCCCCTCCCACTGCCTTGCTGCCCCCCGCTCCCCCCCTCGTTTTCACCATTTTAAGGCTGGGGAAGGGGTGGTGAAGCGCCTCCCAGGCCGACCTTCCCGCTGCCATCAACTGATCGGCAGGGAAAACCGCCACAGTAGCGGTGAGGGACACTGCCCTTGCCTCCTTCCTGGGGGGGGGGTCGGCCTGGGAGGAGCTTCACTGCCCCTTCCCTGACCTTAAAATGGTGAAAATGGGAGGGGAGGTGACGAGGCTGTGCGGGGGGAGGGGCGAAGGAGGGAAGAGGAAACAGGGGGAGGAGGATAGATCCAGGAAGATAGCCTTGTTTGTATGAGCCAGTACAACAAAGTAGGAGTCAAATTGCACCTTTAAGAGGTGGCAAGGCTGTGCAGGGGGGGGAGGAGGAGGTGCATGGGGTGCGGCAAGGGTGCATGGGGGGGGCGAAGGACAGTGAAGGAAATGGGGAAGGAAAACAGGGAGAGGAGGAAACACAATGTGGGGGGGGGGCTGAATTGGGTGCCCCCACCCTGCCGGCCCTGGAGCCATGGTTGGTTATAAATCCAATATCATCATCATCTTCTTCTTCTTCTCCAGACTGGTAGATCCATCTACCAGTGGAGGGACAGTAGCTCAGTGGTAGAGCATCTGCTTGGGAAGCAGAAAGTCCCAGGTTCAATCCCCAGCATCGCCAAAAAAGGGTCCAGGCAAATAGGTGTGAAAACCCTCAGCTTGAGACCCTGGAGAGCCGCTGCCAGTCTGAGAAGACAATACTGACTTTGATGGACCAAGGGTCTGATTCAGTATAAGGCAGCTTCATATGTTCATATGTTGGCAGGCCACCCCTGGGACCGGGCCCTAGGGCCAAAAAGGTTGAGGACCACTGACATATACTATTCCAATACACCCAATTAAGCCTTAACACAAACTACAACACAGTTGTGATCTCATTTCCACCTTTCAGAGCTGAAGATGTTTGCGAGAAAACACAAGCTCTCAGTTCCCCCCCCCCTTCCTCCATCTTCTAAACTGCTGAGCTGAAATGTCAATCTTTTCAATTTTTCAGCACCGAGGCTACTTATGGTTCGCGTGCGGACCGGAAAGCGCTGCTTGTTTTCCTTTTATCAGTCAAACCCAGCAAACCTGAGATAGTTTGCCTTGAGGACAGAAGGCCACCTAAGAACATCTGCGCATAGTTGCTCCTCACCCAGCCAGTGTGAACTGGCTTCCTGTTCAGTTGTTTGTTTTCTTAAGTCCTTTTCCCTGCTGAATGACTAAGGTTGTATCCTTGTTTAGCCGCAAATCCTGCACTGCAGCTCCTTGATCAAGATGCACGGGAATATCCTGTTTACCTACAGGAAGGCCGGCCAATTTCGACGAGGAGGAGGGGAGGAGAATCAGAAAACAAACAGCTCCGAGGCTTCATCTCTGCACGATCCAAAGGATTAAAGTAGATTTAGGTTTGTTTGATTTACTGTAAAGTGCTTTACTAGAAAGTAACTGGAAGTTTCCTTCATAGCGGGAGTCCCATTGGGTTTGTACTCAGCCTCACCGGACATTGTAAGAACATAAGAGAAGCCATGTTGAATCGGGCCAATGGCCCAATCCAATCTAACACTCTGTGTCACACAGTGGCCAATCTTGGCCACTGACAGATCTAAGACAGATGGAAATCTTCATCGTGCCACTGTGGCCACTTAAGAGAAAGTAATTTAAAAAGTCAGATGGGAGTCAGGTTTTATGATGACAGTTATAATTCAAGAAGCATTTTAAGGTAGATGCTGAGCTGACATGATTTAGGACACCTTCTAGTGATGTCAGGGGTATGTTGCATATACAAATGTGTTAACACAAGAAAATAAGAGAAGCCATGTTGGATCAGGCCAATGGTCCATCCAGTCCAACACTCTGTATCACATAAGAACATAAGAGAAGCCATGTTGGATCAGGCCAATGGCCCAATCCAATCCAACACTCTGTGTCACACAGTGGCCAATCTTGGCCACTGACAGATCTAAGACAGATGGAAATCTTCATCGTGCCACTGAGGCCACTTAGGAGAAAGTAATTTAAAAAGTCAGATGGGAGTCAGGTTTTATGATGAAGATGAAGAAGAAGATATTGGATTTATATCCCGCCCTCCACTCCGAAGAGTCTCAGAGCAGCTCACAATCTCCTTTACCTTCCTCCCCCACAACAGACACCCTGTGAGGTGGGTGGGGCTGGAGAGGGCTCTCACAGCAGCTGCCCTTTCAAGGACAACCCCTGCCAGAGCAATGACTGACCCAAGGCCAGGCCAGCAGGTGCAAGTGGAGAAGTGGGGAATCAAACCCGGTTCTCCCAGATAAGAGACCGCACACTTAACCACTACACCAAACTGGCTGAGAGAAGCCAAAGAGAAGCCGTGTTGGATCAGGCCAATGGCCCATCCAGTCCAACACTCTGACATACAGTGGCCAAAAAAACCCAAGTGCCAATAGGAAGCCCACCAGTGAGGCCAGGACACGAGAAGGGGAGGTCTACCAGTGAGGCCAGGACACTAGAAGTCCTCACACTGTGCCCCCCACCAAGCACCAAGAATACAGAGCATCACTGTCCCTGACACAAGAAAATAAGAGAAGTCATGTTGGTCAGGCCAATGGCCTATCTGGTCCAACACTCTGACACACAGGGGCCAAAAAACCCCAAGTGCCATCAGGAGGTCCACCAGTGGGGTGAGGACACTAGAAGCCCTCCCACTGTGCCCCCCCCAAGCATCCAGAATACAGAACATCACTGCCCAGACAGGGAGTTCCAATGATAAACTGTGGCTAATAGCCACTGATGGACCTCTGCTCCATATGCTGCAACGTATCGTCTGCAACAACAACAGAAATGTGTTTTATCATCCTCATTATTATGTGTTGTTGGTGGAAAGTGACCTGGGCTGGGTACAGACTGGCGGCTTGGGGTGGCAGCCTCCCATCCTGGAAGAATTCTGGCAGAGGAGAAAGCACCTCGGGATGGTCAGATGGCACACAGCTAGCTGCTGAGAAAGGGATGGGCTGCTCATGCTCTGGAGGATTGGCCAGACTACTTGAGTGCTTGAGCAGCACTTCCCAAGTGCTCCCCGGCCATTCAGATGGCCGGGAAAGGCGGTTGAGAAACATTGTGGAGTTATACTACCACTTAGGAAGTGGTAGCTTTTTAAGCCACTTCAACAATGCCGGAGGATGGAGTGAGTACGGGAGCGGGACTGTTGCCAGATGTGCACGTCTAAACGTTCTTTTTTAATCCATCAGGGAAGTATCCCTATGTTGTCTCAGATTGGCCATCTGGACCCAGCCGTGGTCTCACAGCTGACTTATGGTGACCCCTTAGGTCAAGGGTGTCAAATATGCAGCCTGGGAGCCGAATCAGGCCCCCGGAAGGCTCCTATCAGGTCCCAAGCAACTGGCTGTCATCTGCTTCCTTCTCCCTCTCTCTTGCTCCCTTCTGCATCACAGCTTGCTAAGCAAGGCTTGCTCAATCACAGAAGAGCAACAGACTGCTCAGCCTCTATTTTCTCAATTGGCTGAGGCTCCTCCTCCTCCTAATTCCCTAGGAAAGGAAGGAAAGAGCCAGCGTTTCCTTTGCCCAGTTCCCTGGAGCCCATAGGAAAGATACAAAGAAAGCACCTTTAAGATCAACAAGCGCTAATGTTTTAATCAGGACCAATTTCCCACTCACCATATGCCAGTCTCACATTCCTCTTCTCAGCGGGGCTTCTCTCCAATTTCCCACTATGTGCCCCTGGGCTGCAGGTAATGTTGGCTTTTTCGTGTGGCAAACAGAAACTGGTTTTTGGAGGTTTCTGTTTGCTGTGTGAAAACGTCAACGTTACTTGCAGCCCCGGGGCAGATAGTGGGAAATCGGAGGAAAGCCCCGCTGAGAAGAGGAATGTGAGAGTGGTGTAAGGCGAGTGAGAAATCGGCCCAGGTTTTATTTATTTATTTATTTATTTATTTATTTATTTATTTATTTATTTATTTATTCTAAAAAATATTTAATTGTGTTTGCCTGTGTCCTTTATAAAATTTATATCTCTGCTACCTAATCTTAAATAGGAACACATATGGCCCGGCCCAACAAAATCTCATTTATGTCAGATCCGGCTCTCATAACAAATGAGTTCGACACCCCTGTGGGTTGCCATTGCTCGACTCTGCCTAGCAACCCTGGACTTTCTTGGTGGTTTCCCACCCAAGTACTAACGAGGGCTGACTCTGCTTAGCTTCTAAGATCTGATAAGATCAGGCTAGCTTGGGCGAGCCGTATCTGAGCAACTGTTATTTCTTCATTTTAAATAAAAGGAGGTGGCAGTTATCATGAATGAGACTGTGCTCAGACTTCGAGTGTGATCAGATGAAGAATTTGCCATGGTAGTCTCCTGGCTCTGAGAAAGCTGGTGCTCTTTGAAGCACCCCGTGCCAACCACACAGTCCCCAGCCTGCTGTATGGGCTGCACATGTGCAAGGGGAGCATTCACAGTGCTCTTGTGCATGCACTGTGCATGCATCCCGTTCCCCAGCCATTCAGATGGCCGGGAAACACGCCATGCATGCACTTGGGAGATTTGTTTAATCGTGTCCCAGTTTGTCCTACGACAAGGCAAGGATGGACGGGCTGAAGGGGTAGATGTGTGTGAATGTGCACATTAAATCCAGAGGTGGAGTGTCCAGGGCCAGCCCTGCCACGAGGCAAGCTAGGTGATTGCCTAAGGTGCCATCCTTCTGGGGGCGCCGAGTTGGGTGCTCCCCACGTGACTTGTTGACATTATCAGTGCAGGAAGGGAAGCCAGAAGTCAGCCTTGCCTACGGGGTCAGACAGTCTAGGGCTGGCCCTGGGAGTGGTTATGGTGGATCAGAGAGCCAGTTTGGTGTAGTGGTTAAATGCACAGACTCTTATCTGAGAGAACCGGGTTTGATTCCCCACTCCTCCACTTGCAGCTGCTGGGATGGTCTTGGGTCAGCCATAGCTCTCGCAGGAGTTGTCCTTGAAAGGGCAGCTGCTGTGAGAGCTCTCTCAGCCCCACCCACCTCACAGGGTGTCTGTTGTGGGGGAGGAAGATAAAGGAGATTGTGAAACTCAGGAAGATAAAGGAGATTGTGAGACTCAGAGTGGAGGGCAGAATATAAATCCAATGTCGTCGTCTTCTTCATTCTTCTTCATCTTGAAAAGGAATCCACCGTGCGATCTCACCCTTTATGAGCGATGTAGTCTCTACTTCTTACCAAGCTTGGATATACACCCTAGGAAGAAGTTTGTTTCAGGGTTCCTGGTCTGGAGAGTCTCGAACCAAACTCCAGTTTCTCACTATATCTGAAAACAGGTACAAAACAGAGCTTCCTTCCTCCTCGAGCACAAGGTTCCTAACCTGGGATTCAAAGGTGGTTTAGAATCTCATTTTATGGGGAGGGAAAGCAACTTCCCAGGTGCCTGCCTTTCACATGTCACAGCAAATTACAGCGTGATTGCAGGTTCTCAACCCAGTCAACTTTTGGCTCCATTCGGCGTGGGAGGGATGGGGGCGGGGGGCACACAAACAAGCCAACCAGCCAGATGCATGTCTGCCGCGAATAAACAGGGGTTTGTTGTGACATCTGAAAGGCAGCCAGGAGAAAAGCTGAATGTCAAATGTCGCTTACGTGAGGTTACCTAGAATTGTCTTTAGCACCAAGGCAATGCTACGACTGTATTAACTAGCATCCATTATCTTGCAGGGGACCATTTCATCTCTGAAATGTAGAGGGTTTCTGTGGGAAGGTCCTAACGAGTAGATGTGTAAATAGACTGAAGCAGGGCTTTTTTTGTAGCAGGAATTCCTTTGCATATTAGGTCGCACACCCCTGATGTCGCCAATCCTCCAAGAGCTTACTAAGAGCTCTTAGTACAGGGCCTAATGTAAGCTCCAGGAGGATTGGCTACGTCAGGAAGGTGTGGCCTAATCTGCAAAGGAGTTCCTCCTCCTACTACAAAAAAAAAGCCCTAGCTTACATTGTTCTGTAAAGCTCGGATCTTGGAAGTAGGGCTGTCCCTAATATACTCTGTATTCAATCTTTCTTTCTTTTTAAGAGATAGAGAGGAGTAATTTCAGTAGAGCTGAATTTAGTTTTTGGCACAAATTAATACAATTTTCTTAATTCTCTGTGTTGAACATATGAAGCTGCCTTATACTGAATCAGACCCTCGGTCCATCAAAGTCAGTATTGTCTTCTCAGACTGGCAGCGGCTCTCCAGGGTCTCAAGCTGAGGGTTTTCACACCTATTTGCCTGGACCCTTTTTAGTTGGAGATGCCAGGGATTGAACCTGGGACCTTCTGCTTACCAAGCAGATGCTCTGCCACTGAGCCACCGTCCCTTAGTTTGGTGTAGTGGTTATCTAGGGTCGTTTTCGCACTCACCTCCAGCCGGCGCGACCCCCCTCTTCACCGCGCAGGATCTGCACGGATTTCACACTAAATGCCGCGGAGCAGCCTTTTGCGCCGGAAACTCCCGTCGCAAAAGCCGCGCAAATGCCAAACTGCTTTTTGGCGATTTACGTTTGAGCGGCTTTTGCGCCGGGAGTTTCCGGCGCAAAAGGCTGCTCCGCGGCATTTAGTGCGAAATCCGCGCAGATCCTGCGCGGTGAAGAGGGGGGTCGCGCCGGCTGGAGGTGAGTGCGAAAACGACCTAGGAGAATTGGGTTTGATTCCTCACTCCTCCACTTGCAGCTGCTGGACTAGCTTTGGGTCAACCATATCTCTCATAGGAGTTGTCTTTGAAAGGATAGCTTCTGGGAGAGCTCTCTCAGCCCCACTCACCTCACACGGTGTCTGTTGTGGGGGAAGAAGGTAAAGGAGATTGTAGGCCGCTCTCAGACTGTCCTTGAAAGGGCAGCTTCTGGGAGAGCTCTCTCAGCCCCATCCGCCTCACAGGGTGTCTGTTGTGTGGGGGGGGGGAGGACGAGAAAGGAGATTGTGAGCCGCTCTGAGACTCTGATTCAGAGAGAAGGGCGGGGTATAAATCTGTGGTCTTCATTGACTGGGAGTGGTTGTTGGTCCTCTCGTATTTGCCATTGACAAGCTCTTGTTTCTTTTATGAATTTTACAATGTTCCATCATTTATTTAATTTACTTCAAACCCCACCTTTCTTCCTCCCCAGTGGGGACCCAAAGTGGCTTACCTCATTTGTTTCTTCTCCCTTTCCTCCTCCCAACAACCCTGCAAAGTAGGACAGGCGGAGAGGGGTGCAGCTGGCCAGAGGTCACCCAGCAGGCTTCCATGGCATCCATAAGGATTTGAACCTGGGTCTCCCAGATGTAGTTTGGCACTTTTAACCACTGCGCCATGCTGGGTCTCATTATGTGGTATTTACAGGGGCAGCGTAGATGTAAAATGAAGAATAAGGGCAAACGAGGACTTGATTGAAAGGGTGATATTCAAAAGGAACCGGACAGGTTTGCAAAATTTGATATCGTCCTTCAAAGACACACACACCTGTTATCAAAATGATACAGACTAAGTAAAAGACGTTTGCTCCTTGGGAGGACAGCTGTGGTGAACCTAGACAGTATAATAAAAAGTGGAAACATCACCCTGCAAACAAAAGTCCGTATAGTCAAAGCGATGGTATTCCCAGTAGAAACGTATGGCTGTGAGGGCTGGACCATAAGGAAGACCGAGTGCAGAAGAATAGATGCTTTTGAGCTGTGGTGCTGGAGAAGACTCTTGAGAGTCCCTTGGACTGCAAGAAGATCAAATTAGTCAGTCCTCAGGGAAATCAACCCAGACTGTTCCCTGGAAAGTCAGATGCTGAAGCTGAAGCTCAAAAACTTTGGTCACCAAATGAGAAGGGAGCACTCCCTGGAGAAGACCCTGATGCTGGGAAAGACAGAAGGCAAAAGAAGAAGGGGGCAGCAAAAGATGAGATGGTTGGACAGCGTTACTGATGTGACTAACATGAATTTGAGCAGACTTCGGAGGATGGTGGAAGACAGGAGGACCTGGCGTGACTTGGTCCATGGGGTCGCAAAGAGTCAGACTTGACTGTGCGACTGAACAACAACAAAGCATTTGAGATTTACACTGAAGAACAATGAAGTATTAGGAGCATTTCTGATGCAGAAAGACAGGTCTCTAGGGATGCCAGCCTCCAGATGGGGCCTAGGGAACCCCCAGAATTACAACAGACTACAGAGATTAGTTCCCCTGGAGAAAATGGAGAAAATTTGGAAGGATGGACTCTATAGTATTGTACCCCCATAAGGTCCCTGTTCCCCCCTCCCCGGCTCCATCTCCGATTCTCCAGCAGTTTCCCAACCTGGATCTGGCAACTCTACAAATCTCAAACTTCAATAATGCCTTTTCCCAAAGCCTCTCTTTGGAGAAAGAGAGCCAGTCTGGTATAGTGGTGAAGTGCGCGGACTCTTATCTGGGAGAGCCATGCTTGATTCCCCACTCCTCCACTTGCACCTGCTGGAACGGCCTCGGGTCAGCCATCGCTCTCGCAGGAGTTGTCCTTGAAAAGGCAGCTGCTGTGAGAGCCCTCTCAGCCCCACCCACCTCACAGGGTGTCTGTTGTGGGGGAGGAAGATAAAGGAGATTGTGAGCCACTCTGAGACTCTGAGATTCGGAGTGGAGGGCAGGATATAAATCCAAATCTTCTTCTTCTTCTTCCAGCCAGAGATGAAGAACTGGGGAGGGAGAAGACCCTGAAAATCGCAACTACTTTCATAAGGGAGCTTTTAAGACTTGAAAGGGGGGAGGGCAACAATCATTTGCTTCCTGTTCTCTTCCAGAAACGCACGTTTTTCCGATGCTGGGGTCCAAAAGAAGTTGTTGTTTGACAAGAACCCACTCGGAAACAAGAAGAGAAGGAAAGAACCGCGGCTTCCTAGAGACTCTGTTGGTGTAAATAATTCCGAGGCTGATCCGTAACCCCAGATAACTGGAACGCTTGGAAGAATGCCAGCTGATTCAAAGGCAGAACCCCTTCCCCGACTCACACTTTGATCCTACTCTTCCCATTCCCGACAGCTACGGGAGATCAGCCAAACTAGAGCCGGGGTACTGAAGGTGAAACATCTACTGAAGGAAAAGGCAGAATAAATGTCTGAGAGATCATGAGGTTCAGGCCCTGAATTCAGCAGGAGCTCACAGGAGCACAGCTCCTGAACCTTTCTGACGCCCCCCTCCTCCTCTCCACTTGCCTACCTTGTCCATTGAATAGTAGGTGCAGCTGCATAACAATCCCTGGATTAGGAGAGTGGGTAGCCAGTCAACCACCAGGGGCTTTGCCACACCCCCAGCAGCCCTCATTAACCCCTGGAGAAGCCCATGCCACCCTTTGGAGAGCCAGTTTGGTGTAGTGGTTAAGTGTGCGGACTCTTAACTGGGTTTGATTCCCCACTCCTCCACTTGCACCTGCTAGCATGGCCTTGGGTCAGCCATAGCTCTGGCAGAGGTTGTCCTTGAAAGGGCAGCTTCTGTCAGAGCTCTCTCAGCCCCACGCAGTTTGGTGTAGTGGTTAAGTGTGCAGACTCTTATCTGGGAGAACAGGGTTTGATTCCCCACTCCTCCACTTGCACCTGCTGGCATGGCCTTGGGTCAGCCATAGCTCTGGCAGAGGTTGTCCTTGAAAGGGCAGCTGCTGTGAGAACCCTCTAAGCCCCACCCACCTCACAGGGTGTCTGTTGTGGGGGAGGAAGGTAAAGGAGATTGTGAGCCGCTCTGAGACTCTTTGGAGTGGAGAGCGAGATATAAATCCAATATCATCTTCTTCTTCTTTCTCCACTTCTGATATGATTTTGGGTGGCAAGTAGCTTGCTGGCCTTTTGACTGGGGGGGGGCAGCCAAGGAGAGCCCCAGGTGAGTGAGGCCTGCTTAAAATGGATGGATCTCTAGCCAGCCCAAGCAGGCCTCACTCACCCAGGGCTCTCCTTTCTTGTGTCAGGTTGCTTTTGGCTGGTATGGGGGGGGCAGCATATGTTAATGAGTTATGTAATGAGCTCCACCACCCGTTTTCCTACAAAATGACCCCTGATTATGTTTCTGCAGCATTAATGCAACTACTTTACAGACCAGCTGATGATAATCTTCAGTCAAGTGAGAAGAACTTTACCATTGCCATAGATTTGGGATAAGATACAAACCTGTGGAAAGTTTTCAAAAGCCTTGCTATTTATAATATAGTGGGCTCAATGGATCGAAGGGTCGAGGTGGTAGTGAAACATCAGCTCTTTATTGATTACATAGTAAGGTTAAGCATAAGACTGAAAGCTGGACCCAAGGGCCAACTATATACACATCAGGGTTCCTGTGCAAGCACTCTATTGGTCCATTCAAACCATCAGGGGGCCCATGATTGGAGCGGCAGGAATTAGGATCCTGCTGCCTATTGTTCCCAAGCTCTGGTCATCTGGTTCCAATAAGCCAGGCAGGCACGCCCCATTCAGTTCTCACATGAGTCCACATACATACATGGGAGCACATCCGGCCAGGGCTCTGGGCTCTGCACTGGCTGCCAATAATATACCGAGTCCGGTACAAGGTGCTGGTTATTACCTTTAAAGCCCTATATGGCCTAGGACCTGCCTACCTGAGGGACCGTCTCTCCCCACATGTTCCCCAGAGAGTGCTGAGATCAGGAACCCAAAATCTTCTTGTTATCCCTGGGCCAAAGGAAGCTCGCATGAAATCTACCAGGGATAGCGCTTTCTCTGTAATGGCACCTTCCTGGTGGAACCAGCTGCCGGAGGAGGTGAGGGCCCTGCGGGACCTTGCTCAATTCCGCAGGGCCTGTAAGACAACCCTCTTCCGGCTGGCCTACAACTAACTGGCATAGGAAATTAAGTGTAGTTCCAATAGACTTCTGATGTTTTAATGTTTTTAATGTTTTAAATGTTTTAACTGTGTAAAATGCCTAAAACTTAATATTGTTATGTTAGACTTCATGTGTTGTGAGCCGCCCTGAGCCACCTTGGTGGGAAGGGCGGGATATAAATCATAAATAAACTAAATAACACTATTGTTGCCTGTTTGAGATAAAGACGGAAGTATGAGACGATATAGAATTTAGAAAATAGAAGTGTGGCTTTTCCACTTCCTAGTGAATGTGTGAGCGAGGGAGAGAGCACAGTCCCTCGGTTAGTTTTGCATTAATTTCAAAAGCGATATAGTATAATGGGTAGTGAAATAGATAGTAAGAAGTTAACTAGAACCTGATAATTACATAGAGGAAAACACCCCCTAGACTGCTCCCTTATTTTCATTTTGCTGTGTTACTCTGAAAAAGATGGTTGGAATGAAGCAGATTGTTACATTCAGCAACTCCTGTGAGTAAAACAATTTATACCATTGTCCCAGTGAGATCAGAAAAGTGTAGGCTTGCAAACTTTGTGTTTGGGAAAGGATTGTTTATTTTTGCTGCTTTGCGAGTGTGTTTGTGTCCCTTAATAAAGCCATGTTTGGAAATGCGACCAAAGTCCAACAAAAGTCTTGAAGACAAAATACACTTTCATTTAGTAGAAGTGCAGCTGCTGGGGAATACTTTGAAGGCAAAAAAAGAGGATGAGGAAATGACCACTATTCATGGGAATTGCACTGCTGTATTTTTATTTATTTTTAAGCGAATGGGAAAGTTTCAGGCTCCATCCCCAGAAGGCTCTGTCCCAGGCTCCACCCCCAAAGTCTCCAGGTTCCACCCTCAAAGCCCCCAGATATTTCCTGAGTTGGATCTGGCAAACCTACTGATGAGACTGGGCTTGCCTGATCGAGCTAGGTCAGGGACTTCTTACTCCATCTTGATTTCTATACGTTTCTCAGCTTTACCAGGCTTTCAGCTTTCTATCACTACCTCAGGGTACTCCATGTTTGTTCAGCCTATCAGCACCTTTGGAATTCTGAGAAAGAATAATGGGCACTAGCACAAAATGGTGGCCATGATGGGAAATAAATGCAGCTGCAAAATGGCTGTTGAGAGGCCGCCACAAAAAATGCTGAGAGATTCCAATTGAAGTGTTCTACCACAATGGGAGCAGATATTTCCAAATGGCTTCTCCTGGCAGACCCAAAGATGATGTCTCCCACAGTCTTATGAAGCCACCCCTGCTCCAATGGTGAGGTAAGTCAGAATGAGTTCTTTGTTTTAGGAAAGAGATGCTTTTGAGAAGTGACAAGTGGTCTGAAAGGCAGGAACTGGACCTGCCCAAGCCGTAATGATTTTCACAGCCATGCCTTTCATGTTCTAAGTGGTATCTGGTCACTGAAGGTCACAGTCTACTGAACTAGACGGGTCACATCCAGCATAATTGCCTCCTCTGGGGGCTTATCTGGCTGAAGGTGTGAGGCGAAAGCTGCGGCAGGAACCAGTTCTCTCCTGCGGTGATGATTATGAAACAGAAACTTAAAATATCAGGGAAATGGGGGGGGGGGTGGAATATATTAACACAAGTGCTTATTGCTCTAACCAGACTATAAAGGAAATTATATGTAATCTAGTTATTAAAGGTCATTTTATGAATATGTTTCTCTGGTCACTGTAGGCTACCACATAATTTCTGGTGTTGGGAATTAATTAACCACTGGGGCTCCGCAGGAATCTTAAAAAAAAAAAAAAAAAGGCAACAAAACACCACAGAGCGCAGGTTTATTATGTCACGCAGAATCCCATGCCTCTGGCATATAAATAAATCACTAGGAAGGAAACTTGAGAATGAAGGCTGTACACTTTATCTCTTAATATGTTTCTTATCCTAGTGAGGCAACCTCAACTCCTAACCTTTATAAAGGGTGAACTTTTTGTCTCCAGCACGCAGAAGGGTTGGATATTTCCTAAGCCTTCTTATACTGGAGTCCTCAAGCACGTGAGCCTGTCATAGAATGAGTAGAATGTCAAATTTAAAGGTTCAAACTCCTGCTCACCAAGGAAGCGTCTTTGGTCCAGTCATTCTCTCTCAACCTATCCTGCCTCACAGAGTTAATTTGAAACACTGATGTTTCACTGTTACACAGCTCTGAGTGTCTCAAAAATTAAAAAAAAAAATAGATTCAAGAATATTTAAGTTAAAACTGGCTCGATTTCTTTTAAAAAAATAATACTAAAATGGAGATTTAGATTTCACCTCCATAAAAAAAAACATATTCCTGCTGCCCTTTCAGAGGTACACATAAGGCAACTTAAAAGGCCAGTTTTGTAGACTTTCTGAAAAAGACAGCAAGGTTTGGAGCTGCTGGATTTCTTCTAGTAACACATTCCGCAGTTGTGGAACCTCTACCGAAAAAAAGGTCATTCCCTCACTAGCTGTAATCAATCTTCACAAAAGCGGGGACTATCAGCTCATAAGATAGCTGAACATAAGAAAAGCCCTGCTTGTTCAGATGAATGGTCCATCTAGTCCAGCATCCTGTCTCATACAGAGCCAACCAATTCCTCTGGAGGGCCAACAACAAGGCATAGAGGCTGAGGCCTTCCCCTGATAAAAGCATAAGAAGAGCCCTGCTGGATCAGACCTAATGCCCATCTAGTCCAGCATACTGTCTCACACAGTGGCCAACCAGTTCTTCTGAAGTAGGGTTGCCAATCCCCAGGTGGGGGCAGGGGATCCCCTGGTTTGGAGATGCTCCCCCCGCTTCAGGGTTGTCAGAAAGCTGGGGGGAGGGAAATGCCTGCTGGGAACTCTATTATTCCCTATGGAGATTTATTCCCATAGAAAATCATGGAGAATTGATCTGTGGGTATCTGGGGCTCTGGAGGGGGCTGTTTTTTGGGGTAGAGGCACCAAATTTTCAGTATAGCATCTAGTGCCTCTCCCCAAAATGCCTCCCAAGTTTCAAAAAGATTGGACCAGGGGGTCCAACTCTATTAGCCCCAAAAGAAGGTGCTTCTATCCTTCATTATTTCCTTTGCTAGGAAGGAATTGAAAAGGTGTGCCGTCCCTTTAAATATGATGGCCAGAACTCCCTTTGGAGTTCAATTATGCTTGTCACAGCCTTGATCTTGGCTCCACCCCTAATGTCTCCTGGCTCCACCCCAAAGTCTCCTGGCTCCACCCCCGAAGTCCCCAGATATTTCTTGTATTGGAATTGGCAACCCTATTGTGAAGAGCCAATAGGCTTCCCAATCCCCAGGTTCCAGTGGGGAATTCCCCAGTTTTACAGGCTTCCCCCGGCCCCCAGCCAGCTGGACAGGGGGGAAGCCCCACCCCCACAGCCACCATGCAGCTCTAGATCTTGGGCAGGTTTAGAAACCTGCAAACAGGTCTGTTTCAAAATGTGTGTGTGTCTGTGTGCCTTTAAAGTTGAGCAGGAAGTACTTCATGGGAAGGGTCAGCAACACAGTCCCTCGGTTTGTTTTGCTTTCGTTTCAGAGGAACTAAGAGCGTGTGCGTGTGTGTGTGTGAGAGAGAGAGTGCAGCGTAGCCCCTGTTCTTCTCAGATGTCGTTGTGGAGGAATCAGACCCAGTAAGTGTGTGCGTGTGTGAGAGAGAGAGGGTTGCCAATTCCCAGGTTAGAAGGCCCTCCCCCCGCACTTTAGGGTCATCAGAAAGCGGCCGTGGGGGGGGAGGAAAATGTCTACTGGGCAATTATTCCCTATGGAGAACGATTCCCATAAGGAATAATGGGGAATTGATCTGCAGGTATTGGGGGCTCTGGTGGGGCTGTTTTTGAGGTAGAGGTACCAGATTTTCAATATAGCATCTAGTGCCTCTCCCCAAAATACCCCCCCCCCCAATTTTCAAAACAATTGGACTGGGGGTCCAATTCTATGAGCTCCGAAAGAAGGTGCTCCTATCCTTCATTATTTCCTATGGAAGGAAGGCATTTAAAAAGGTGTGCTGTCCCTTTAAATGTGATGGCCAGAACTCCCTTGGAGTTCAATTATGCTTGTCACTCTTGCTCCTGGCTCTGCCCCGATGTCTCCTGGCTCCATCCCCAAAGCCCCCAGATATTTCTTGAATTGGACTTGGTAACCCTACGGGGCCATCAACAGGGCATAGAGGCCAAGGCCTTCCCCTGATAAAAACATCAGGAGAACCCTGCTGGATCAGACCTGATGTTCATCTAGTCCAGCCTCCTGTCTCACAGAGTGGCCAACCAGTTCCTCTGGAGGACCAACAACAAGGCATAGAGGCCGGGGCTTTCTCTTGATGTTGCTTCCTCCTGGAGAGCCAGTTTGGTGCAGAGAGCCAGTTTGGTGTCGTGGTTAAGTGTGCAGACTCTTATCTGGGAGAACTGGGTTTGATTCCCCACTCCTCCACTTGCAGCTGCTGGAATGGCCTTGGGTCAGCCATAGCTCTGGCAGAGGTTGTCCTTGAAAGGGCAGCTGCTGTGAGAGCCCTCTCCAGCCCCACCCACCTCACAGGGTGTCTGTTGTGGGGGAGGAAGGTAAAGGAGATTGTGAGCCGCTCTGAGACTCTTCGGAGTGGAGGATGGGATATAAATCCAATATCTTCTTCTTCTTCTGCCTCTGAGACTCAAAAGGTTCAGTGTCTCTGAATGTGGAGGTTCCCCTAAGCCAACATAGCTAGCAGCCTTTGGTAAACTTATCCTCCATGAATCCATCTAATCCCATTTTCAAGCTGTTTATTCCTATAGCCATCACTACCTCCCCCGGCAGGGAATCCCCCACTTTAATCATTCTCTGTCTAAAGTAGTATTTTCCTTTTGTCCATCCTGAACCTGCTTGGCAGATCTTACCATGTACATGGTTCTATACTGGTTGTTATGAAGATAAGATGGAAGAAGGGGAAACCTGTCCTGAGCTCCAAGAAGAAGGGATAGATAAAAATGTGTGGGGGAAAAAAATTAATAACTGGCTCGTCCCTACGCTTCACAATGCATGGGGCTTCACCCTTTGTTTCATTGGCTGAAGTGCGTGGCAGAGTTGTAGCAGAAGCACCCACTGGTCAGACCAGTCTCAGTTGCAGTCCCAAGGAAGACACTCTACACGGATAGCAGGTTCAACAAACCGTATTGGGTTTAGGCAATAGGCTGTCCAGATAGTCATACACTTACATACATTCGGAGGCAGGCAGAGGTACAAATACAGAGTCCAAGAGATTAGTCAATACACAGTCCACAGTCATCAATTCCAATATCCATCCAACAGTATGCCACGCTAGTACCGTCCTTTCCTATCCCACATTGAACTGGTAGCTGGCTACTGCATTTCTAGTGGCCTTAACCAATCCCATTCCAAATTGGTTAATTGGCTCACACCTGATGACAATACAGCACCTGCACTCAAGGATGACTCAATCTTAGGCAGTTCCATTTCACCTTAAAGTAACAGGACACTGTCAGTGCGGTGCCATGAACTAAAGCTGCTGCTGGAACCATTGTCACATCTTAGCAGAGCAGGAGAGAAAAACAAGGAGGCACAAGAACACCGTGAAGACTTATCCCTATTTGTTTATTTGGATATTTAGACTCCACTTTTCTCCTTTATGGAGACCCAAAACAACTTAAAAAGGTAAAAAAAAGGTAAAGATAGTTTCTCAGATTTATGAGGCTTTCAGCTTTCTATCACTACCTCAGCTATGCGAGCACCCGTCATTTCCGACTGGTTTGACGTCGCATCACAATGTTTTCATTGCAGCCTTTTTTACGGGGTGGTTTGCCATTGCCTTCCCCGGTCATCTACACTTTCCCCCCAGCAAGCTGGATACTCATTTTACCAACCTTGGAAGGATGGAAGGCTGAGTCAACCTTGAGCTTTAAACTCAGGCCGTGAGCAGAGCTTGGACTGCAGTTTACCACTCTGCGCCAGAGGGCTCTTCACAAAGCTACTTACAAAATCATTATGCCCTCTTCCATTTTATCCTCATAAAAATGTCCTGTGAGGAAGGTTAGACTAAGAGGCAATGATTAGCCCAAGATCACCCAGTGATCTTCTATGGGTGGAAGGGCAGGATGGGGCGATGGCTCAGTAGTAGGGGTGTGCATTTGGTTATATCTGAGTCGAAAAAATTATTTCAGCTAGATACAGATCTAAGCATTTTTCTACCCAAAAACGGCCAAGTCCCCTCCCCTCAAATGCTGAAAATATCAGAGATTTTTTGGAGCTGCTGGATAGCCAAAGTTAAAGGGTGTTTAATGGGATTGCAGTCCCTTTAAACGAGGTGAACTCGCAACTTGGAGAAGGCATTTAAAGGATCTTCAATCCCATCAAATGCATTTGGAGTTAACTAGTGGCTTGGAGAAGGCATTTAAAGGGACCGTAAGATCAATCCTTACCAAACTTGGAGGACATGTAGAGGAGAGATAGCCAGAGATCTCCTGTGAGTTTGGTGACTCTAGCATGCCAGGGAGGAATTCTACTGGGTCATGAACTGAACTTTTTTTGGGCCCCTAAAGGCTTTGTCGTTCATGAACTGGGCACACAAGAACCATGAATCGAGCTGCATTTTCCTGATTCATGCCCATCTCTATTGAACTGGTTGTTCTTTCAGTTTGTTAATTATACTATTTTGGCATAGATTCTGACTTGGTACTATTTTGCATTCTTAATCACTGCCCATCAGCTATATGTACTCTGCTCACCGTACCCCATTCCATTGTCCGATGAAGTGTGCATGCACACAAAAGCTGACATTCTGAATAAAACTTTGTTGGTCTTAAAGGTGCCACTGGACTCCAGCTTTGTTATATTGCTTCAGACCAACACGGCTGCCCACCTGGATCTATCTAAATGGGTCTACCATGTCATTGCTCTTTTCCTTTCTTTGAACATAAGAAAAAGGACCCTTTTATGTCCTTGTTTTTAGCATCTCTTGCTAGCCTAAGCTCATGCCGAGCTTTAACTTTTCTAATTTTCTCTCTACAAGCACTGGTCATTTGTTTATATTCATCCTTGGTTATAAGCAGGGCTGGATGTACCTATTTTTGGAGGGAGGCAAAGTTAAAAAATGGCGCCCCCCACTACCCTCCCACCATGACGATCTACCTATTTTTGGAGGGAAAAGGGGTGGTGGTGGTGCCCCCTTGCCATGGCACCGGAGGTGGCCATCCCCTCTGCCCCCCTAGATGCAGCTCTGGTTATAAGACCCTCCTTCTATTTCCTAAATGAGTCTTTTTATCTTAATTTTTAATCTTATCTTTATCTTTAATTTTTAATCTTATATGTGAGGGAAAGAAAGAAAGAAAGAAAGAAAGAAAGAAAGAAAGAAAGAAAGAAAGAAAGAAAGAAAGAAAGAAAGAAAGAAAGAAAGAAAGAAAGAAGCCACGTTGGATCAGGCCAATGGCCCATCCAGTACAACATTCTGTGTCACACAGTGGCCAAAAAACCCAGGTACCATCAGGAGGTCCATCAGTGGGGCCAGGACACTAGAAGTCCTCACACTGTTGCCCTTCCCAAGCACCAAGAATACAGAGCATCACTGCCCCAGACAGAGAGTTCCAACAATACGCTGTGGTTAATAACCACTGATGGACCTCTGCTCTATATGTTTATCCAATCCCTCCTTGAAGTTGGTTATGCTTGTAGCTGCCGCCACCTCCTGTGGCAGTGAATTCCACATGTTAATCACCCTTTGGGTGAAGAAGCACTTCGATAGACAGACAGACACATACATCCAGGGCTTTTTTTGAGCAGGAATGCACAGGAACACAGTTCTGACTGGCTTGGTGTTAGGGGGTGTGGTCTAATATGTAGATGAGTCCCTGCTGTTTTTTCCCCTTAAAAAAAGCCCAGTGTGAAACAATGGTGATGTCAGGGGGTGTGGCCTAATATGCAAACGAGTTCCTGCTGGGCTTTTTCCTACAAAAAAAGGAAAAGCTGGCATCAGCCTACCTCCAGATGGGGCAGTTGCTGGGGCCCAGGGTTTCTTCCAGGGCCCACTGCGGCTGACACTCTCTGTGTCATGAGTACTGGGGACCCTGCAGAAGAAGCTGAGCCTGCAGGAGAAACTGTGCCCCTGCCACCTGCACCAGTGCCCCTGCCTCCTGCTGGAGAAGATCCAAGCCCCCCTGCCTCGCCCTCTCGAGTGGCTCGTGTGCGTGACCGCCTTCGTCAGGACCTCAGGGATCGGAGGATGGCGGCACGCTCACGAGCAAGACGCTCCCTGAGCCCTGAGTTTTGAAAGGATTCTGGTCCTTCTAGAAGTGAGGATGCTTGAGTCTCAGCCGGATCCTGGCTGCCTCTCTGAGCCAGCAATTAGCCCAAATGGGCAACAGACAGCAGAGGGCTATATAGCTGTGGGCTTTGGGAGGAGGCTTTGTGGAAGCAACTAGTCACTTACCTGACGTTCTAGCATCCACTGCGGCTTTGGACTCTGGCTTCTGGACCCCCTGACTTTGACTTCTGGACCCCCTGACTTCGGTCTCTAAACCTCTGACCTGCGATACCTGGACTGCAATTTGGTTTTGGCGCCTTGGACCCTCGTTGCTCACCGGCTACAGACCTTGGACTGCCCCTGGACTTTGCCTGACCCGGCCCCAGCCCGTGACACTCTGCCCACTCATTGGCTAGCACCGTCCCACCCATATTCCCTGCTGCCTGCACTGTCCAGCGTCCCTGGTGAATGACCTTCAGGCGGCTGTGAGCATGGGCAGTGGCATGGCTCATGAGGAGAGAAAGGAAAGGAGAAAAGAGGAGAGAAGGGACAGTACGAAGGCTACAAAAGTGGGTGGAAAGGAAAAGGGATGTGAGTGCCTGTTGGCGGCAGAAAAGAGAAGAGGCTCATGGGAACCCTCTGCCCAAGGTCCCCCAAGACGTGGAACCGGTCCTGCAACTTCAGCTTCTCCATCCCAACTTTCATCTTCGAAGCCTGCCGCTCTTTCTCTCTGGATCTCTTTACGGGATACAGCTTCCTATCCGGCACGACAGAAACAGACTACACTTTGTCCAAGACCTTTCAAGCGAGACAGCTTGCGGAGGGGAAGAAAAACACACCGTGGGCGCATCGCTGTCGGTCCAAATCCCAGCTTCCCCACCCCTCCCCTCCCCTCCCCAACAAACACAAACAGGCTCATCTGCCAACAATGATTTTTGAAGAAGTCTCTGCAGCCGAGCTACTCATGAGCAGTCTTCCAGAGCCGGTTGCCTTGGATTTATTGAAGGCGCTGTGTAAAGATGATTCATCTGGTCAAAGCTGTAAACTTATTAAGGGCTTTGGGAGGCAAAGGAAGCTGGCCGGCACTGGCTTCTTTCATCTGAGTGCCCAAACCCCAGCCATGAGGAGCACCGAGCAATCCCTTACACATTGGGTTGCCAACCTCCAGGTGGGACCCGGAGATCTCCCGCTATTATACCTGATCTCCAGACAAAAGAGATCAGTTTCCCGGGAGGGGGGATGGCTGCTTTGGAGAATGAGCTCAGAGGGTGGAATTCTAGCAGGAGTTTCTTTGCATATTAGGCCACACACCCCTGAGGTAGCCTATCCTCCAAGAGCTTACAAAAAAGAGCCTTGTAAGCTCCTGAAGGATTGGCTACATCAGGGGGATGTGGCCTAATATGCAAAGGAGCTCCTGCTAGAATTCCACCCCTGAGGAGCTCTATGGCATTATATACAACTGAGGTCTCTTCCCGCCCTTCCAGGCTCCACCCTCAGTCTTAACCATTACACCAAGCTTACTTAGCTGAGCTCTGAGTTTCAGTTAAGGATGATTCCTTAAACAGACCAGTATGCAGGACTTTTTTTGTAGCAGGAGCCCCTTTGCATATTAGGCCACACCCCGATGTAGCCAATCCTCCTTGAGCTTACAGTAGGTCCTGTACTAGGAGCCGTGCTAGCTCCAGGAGGACTGGCTGAACCAGAGGGGTGTGGCTTAATATGCAAAAGAGTTCCTGCTACAAAAAAAGCCCTGCCAGTATGCATAAACTTCAGGTTGATCCAGTAGGGTTGTTCAGCTCTAGCCTGCATATTTGAGGGCCATGCCCATGGAAGGAGAAGTGTGAGAAGGGGTGTCACCTGGAACCTGTGGTTTACCATAAAGTCTGCTCTCTAGAGATGTCCTTTCCCAGTCTAGGATAATTGATCTATGTCGTCTGGAGATTAGTTGTAATTCTAGGAGGTGCCAGCTGGAGGTTGGCAAGTTGGAGAAGGTCCAAGGCTTTTTTTCGTAGCAGGAACTCTTTTGCATATTAGGCCACACACTCCTGAAGTAGCTAATCGTGAGGAATGCTCAGGATCAGCTTTGGGAAAGGGACCACTTTAAAATTTTTATCACCTTCACCCAGTACCTCAGGCACACAGAATAAAATCTTGACAGAAATAAGGAAGCATCAAACTGTTTTATAATTCAAAAAGCAAAAATATGTTTATTAAATACAGAAGGCAAGGAAGGGAGCAAATAATAATAATTGGCTGGTTATTTAATCAATCAGTTGGCAAGCAGAAGTTCAAATAATAAAAGATCTCTTAACACTGGAGATGTAGGCAGGCTGAAGTAATGGTATAAAAACACACAAGGCAGACTGATATTGTAAAAGAAACAGGCTTAACCATAGAAAACACTCTTGTTAGAGAAAGATTATAAAAACTATGCTCCGACTTCTTAAATATAAAATCCACACACTCTTTGGGCGTTTTCGCACTGACCTTCAAGTGGCGCGACGACCCTCTTCACACCGGAGGATCTGCGCGGATTTCGCACAAGAAGCGCCGGCGCACCCAAAAGAGCCGGCGACTTCCGTCGCGAAACCCGCTCAAACGGAAACCACCAAGAAGCAGGAAAACGTTTGAGCGGCTTTTGCGACGGAAGTTGCCGGCTCTTTTGGGTGCGCCGGCGCTTCTTGTGCGAAATCCGCGCAGATCCTCCGGTGTGAAGAGGGTCGTCGCGCCACTTGAAGGTCAGTGCGAAAACACCCTTTGTCTTTCATTCAGAGGACTGTCCGGCTTGTGACAGAAAATATCCCCACACAGACCCTCTCCAGTAGCATACAGATACACTCCAGATGTTGAGTAATATCTAGGACTAACACCCTTGAGTGCTATCACACAACCCCCTCAATTCCCTTTGTTCAGTCCCACATAGCTAGTATCCCTGTCTGACTCCTGGGATCTCTATACAGCCACAAGATCTCTAGCCTCTCTCCCAGTGTGTTTGTGTGTTCTGTATCTGAACCAGGAGTCTGCCCTGTAGTACTGACAGAACTCCTCAGCAGAGCCTTCAAGTTACATGGTGTGCCACAACTCAGAAAGTGTTTCCCCTCAGAAAGAGACTGGTTTTGGCCCTTCTCACAACAAAACACTCTCTCAGACAGAAACTATAATTCACCAGTTCTGTCAGAAGGAACAGAGGTGACAGACTGCTCTTAGCCCCTTCCTTAGTTGATCTCACAACTGAACTACTTCAGAACTAAACAATGGGGTGATTTCCCCCACTGCTAGCCTCCTTCCAATTGATACATTCCGTATCCATGGAAGAGGCTCAGTCAATCAGAGTGAGCTTTGCCACTCACCTAGGCTAACTGCTTTAGTCCATCATACCAATCCTCCTGGAGCTTACAGTAGGCCCTGTACTAAGAGCCCTGTAAGCTCTTGGAGGATTGGCTACACCAGGGGTGTGTGGCCTAATATGCAAAGGCATTCTTGGTACAAAAATAGCCCTGAGAAGGTCCTCTACAGCAACAAATACCCCCAAAAGGACATTTGAAAATGGGAGAGATGGTTTGTGGGTAAATATGAGTTAGGGATGGCCCTGTGAGCAGTCTTTCTGTTGCTTGCATTCATCGTAAGAATATTCAGACTTACGAAAAGAACATGACTTTCTTTCACAAAACTGTAGAGAACTCCACATCTGTCCCCTCAATGGCTATTTTTATTCACACACAAAAGAGTGTTCATAATTCTGCCCTTGTGCCCAGAGGCTTGCAGGAAAGAGGGGGACACACGACAATAATTTCCCTACATAACTGAGATGAAATTAGTTTGAGTGTAATTTTTAAATTCCTAAGCATAATGGCGACTGTGAAACTGTTCCTTACGTGATCTCTTTAAAATGGCTACAGTAAATGCTTCAAATTGTCTCATGGCACACAATGTGGTTTTAACTGCTTTTTAAATATATGAAAATCTAAGCAATTAAAGAGCAATTACAGAGGAATTGCAGGGCCACAGCAATTAAAACACACATAACGCATGTCTGTCAAAAAACACACCCCCTCCAATTTTCTTTGACCCCTTGCACTTTCATGTGTGGGTTTCCTAATTTCTATTTGTGGGATACCAAGTTGGGGGAACGGATTTCCGTATATCGTGAGATGGTCTCTTTTTGAAAAGCAATTACATTCCCATTATCTGCAGAACTAAACAATATTTAACATGGGGGGAATAGAATTATACTTAACATGAAAACAATACATTCGACTCTCAACTAGCAATCATACTACCCATTGTTCAATTAAAAAGAAATCAAACTCCATCTCCATTAGATACAGTAGGATAAGGAGCCATTTTGGAGCGTGCTTCCAGAAGGAGCTGAGAACCTTGGAATGGCAATCAATAGCGATAAATAATGAACAACGTGTGGGGGGGTGTGGGAATGTACTTGCTGCTATCGCAAAGCTGATGGTGCTATTATGCGATAGTTTAAGCATAATAGCATATTAATGTATATAGCATATTAGTGTAAGCAGCATAATGCCAGAGTTTTGTGTGTGTGTATTAAACAATGGGATTTTTTTTGTAGCAGGAACTCCTTTGCATAGTAGGCCAGATCCCCCTGGTGCAGTCAATCCAAGAGCTTTGTTGTTGTTCAGTTGCACAGCCAAATTTGACTCTTCGCAACCCCATGGACCAAGTCACACCAGGCCCTTCTGCCTTCCACCATCCTCTGAAGTCTGCTCAGATTCGTGTTAGTTACATCAGTAATGCTGTCCAGCCATCTCATCTTTTGCCATCCCCTTCTTCTTTTGCCTTCTGTCTTTCCTAGCATCAGGATCTTCTCCAGGGAGTGCTCCCTTCTCATTTGGTGGCCAAAGTATTTGAGCTTCAGCATCAGCATCTGATCTTCCAGGGAACAGTCAGGGTTGATTTCCCTTAGGAGTGACTGATTGGATCTTCTTGCAGTCCAAGGGACTCTCAAGAGTCTTCTCCAGCACCACAGCTCAAAAGCATCTATCCTTCCACGCTCGGTCTTCCTTATGGTCCAGCTCTCACAACCACACATTACCAATGGGAATACCATCGCTTTGAGTGAGCAGGAGTTTACCACACTTTTATTCTGTTTGACTATACGGACTTTTTAGTACAGGGCCTGCTGTAAGCTCTTGAGGGATTGGCTACATTAGGGGGTGTGGCCTAATATGCACAGGAGTTACAAAAAAAAAAAAAAGCCCTGTATCATCAAGTTGCTTCCAACTTACGATGACCCTATGAATTAGACCTCTAAAAGGTCTTATCATTAACATTCTAGCCCGGTCTTGCAAACTGAGGTCTGTGACTTCCCTGGTTTTGTCATTCCATCTCACGTTGAGTCTTCCTTTTTTCCTTGCTGCCTCCAACTTTCCCTAGCAGTCTTGCCTTATCCAGCGACTCCTGTCTTCTCATAATGTGAGGAAAGCACAATAGGTCCAGTTAGCTTCAGTTTAGATTTGATCTACATCCCCCTGGCTCATATTTCTGGCAGGCTGCAGAATCCATAAAACTCTCTCCCAAAACAACTGTCTGTCCCCCAGCCAGGGTTTGGACTTATCCCAGCAGCAGACCCCACTCATTTATTTAATTTCATTTATTTCATTTCGTGGATTTTTAGTCCACCCTTTCCCGTAATAGGCTAAGGGCGCATTACAAGCACGATAAAACAGTTAAAAATCCAAACAATAAAACAATCAGGACAAGCAAGCATGATAAATCAGTGTGGATGGTGCTGGGGGCGGGGGCACAGTGGTGGGCTTCTAGTGTCCGGGCCCCACTGGTAGACCTCCTGATGGCACTTGTGTTTTTTTGGCCACTGTGTGACACAGAGTGTTGGACTGGATGGGCCATCGGCCTGATCCAACATGGCTTCTCTTATGTTCTTATGTGACACAGAGTGTTGGACTGGATGGGCCATCGGCCTGATCCAACATGGCTTCTCTTATGGTGTAACACATTTTATAAATTAAGCTATAGATGTCCTAGATGTTGGCCTGATATCTAACAGTCTGGATGATGGTCAGTGTGGAGGAGGTCTGTTAGATGGTATAACCAATGAAATGAGGATGCCCGCTTGCCTGAGCCAAAAGCCTGGTGGAATAGCTCCGTTTTACTGGCCTTACAGAATGGTAGGAAATCCTTTATGCCTGACTCACCAGGTCTGCAGGAGGACACCCACCCAAAGGGAGAAAAGAAGGAGGCTGATGATTACCTCACCAGCTGGGTCTCCTCATCCTGAACCAGCTGGGGTGCCCTGTGCTTGACCCTGGCGGACAGCTCAGAGACATACCTGCCCTCCTCCCGGAATGGGGACACCTGGACGGAGTGGGGAAGGGTTGGGGGTTGAAATTGGAGAGGAAATCCTGGAGCTGGGAAGGACAAGAGGCAACCTGACAAGAGGGAACAATGATGTGGTGGCCCAGAGACAAAGTAGCCTCGCAGTTTGCTCCCTAAAGTCAGCCACACACACTGGTACGGGGAGAAGAAGACAGCCGGGTGCATTGACCCCCTGTCTCAATATGGTCTGAGGTTCCACTGACTTGCCCCCAAAAGGGAACCCTATTTTCCCTGGAGCCAGCTCTACCGCCTGGTGGTCCAACCCCTGGCTCGGACAACCACATTTCACCTGTTACACTCTTCTCAGCCCTCTGAACGTCAACATGGTCTAGCAGTTAAGAGCAGCAGACTCTAATATGGGAAACCAGGTTTGGTTCCCCGCTCCTCCTCATGAAACCGGCAAGGTGACCTTGGGCCAGTTACAGTTCTCTCAGAAGTCTCTCAACCCCACTTACAAGGTGTCTGTTGGTGGGGGGGGGGGGGGGAGGAAGGGAAACTGATTGTAAGCCGCTTTGAGACTCCTTATGGCACAGAAAACTGGTAGAGCCTCTTCTTTGTATGGAGAAGGTCCCAAGTTCAATTCCCGGCATCTCCAGTTAAAACGACTAGACCAGGGGTGTCAAACTCATTTGTTATGAGGGACAAATCGGACATAAATGAGACCTTGTCAGGCCGGGCCATGTCGGAATGGGCCATGTGCGTACCGATTTAAGATTAGGTAGCAGAAATAAAACTTTATAAAGGACACAGACAAACACAATTAAAGATTTTTTTTTTAAAACTTAGAATAAAATGTGCTTAAAACATTAGCACTCGTTAGTCTTAAAGGTGCTTTATTTGTATTTCTCCCATGGGATCCAGGGAACTGGGCAAAGAAAGCCTTGGTTCTTTCCTTCCTTCTCAAGGGGATGGAGAGGGGGAGGAGCCTCAGCCAACAGAAGGAAGAGAGGCTTGGCTCTGCTGTGTGATTGAGAGAGCCTGGCAAAGCAAGCTATCTTTCCTCCCCAAGGGAGGAACCTCAGTTAATGTAAAAAATAGAGGTTTTGCTCTGTAGCTCCTGTACGATTGAGCAAGCCTTGCTGTTATGCAAAAAGAAGCTAGAGAGAGGGAGAAAAAAAGCATATGACAACCAGTTGCTCGGGGGCCTGATAGGAGCCCTCTGGGGGCCTGATTCAGCCCCCTCGGCTGCACGTTTGACACTCCTGGACTAGACAGTAGGTGAAGTGAAAGACATCTGCCTGAGACCCCGGAGAGCTGCAGCCAGTCTTAGTAGACAATACAGACTTCGATGGACCAAGTGTCTGATTCAGTACAAGGCAGCTTGTTATGTGTGTGTGTGTGTGTGTAAGCTCCTTTGAGACTCCTTAAGGCAGAGAAAAGCAAGATAAAAAAAACTTCTGCAAGACTGATGAACATAACTTTCATGCGGCAGACCTAATTTCTTTAGATGGCATGTGAGACAGATAGTTCACACGGATCCATTTCGTATGCTTCTGCAGATGCGATCACTCCCTCATGAAAGCGTTGGCCTTGAATCAATTTAGTTAAAGGTGCCCCTTGATTTTGAAAACGATGTCCGGCTCGTATTAAGAATTCCATTTCTAGTAACCTCGTTCAGCATTTCTAGCACTTCTCCCCCATGGTGGTGCTGTCTTCTGGCTGGATCCCCAACCGTACCAGTAGTATTTGGGTGAAAGAATCAGGTGGGATTGCAAAACCAAATAGGATATAACCCCGTCAGTGGCTACATCCCCATGGCATTGATTTGGTTACTTTCAAGGGCGACTCCTGCGAGAGCTATGGCTGAACCAAGGCCATTCCAGGAGCTGTAAATGGAAGAGTGGGGAATCAAATCTGGTTCTCCCAGATAAGAGTCTGCACACTTAACCATTACACCAAACTGGCTCTTATAGTCTTTATGGCCATAAAGATCTACTTAAAAGAGTGTGGGAAAAGCCTGCTGAAATCTTAAATGTTCTGCTTTTCTCCACTGGAATGAGTCTCAAAGCAGCTCACTTTCCCCTTCCTCTCCCCACAATAGGCACTTCATGAGGTAGCTGGGGTTGGTGGAAGACTGGAGAATCAAACCTGGTTTAGAGTCTGGCACTCATAACATTGACTACGCTAAAGGCTTTGATTGTGTGGAGCACAACAAACTGTGGCAAGTCCTTAAAGAGATGGGAGTACCAGGCCACCTCGCATGTCTCCTAAGAAACCTGTATAAGGATCAAGAAGCAACTGTCAGCAGAACAGTATATGGAAGAACTGATTGGTTTGGAAAAGGAGTTAGACTAGGATGTATATTGTCACCCTGCTTATTTAGTCCCTTGGACCGCAAGAAGATCAAATCAGTCAGTCCTAAGGGAAATCAACCCAGACTGTTCCCTGAAAGGTCAGATGCTGAAGCTGAAGCTCAAATACTTTGGCCATCAAATGAGAAGGGAGCACTCACTGGAGAAGATCCTGATGCTGGGAAAGACAGAAGACAAAATAAGAGGACGGCAAAAGATGAGATGGCTGGACAGCATTACTGGTGTAACTAACACAAATTTGAGCAGACTTCAGAGGATGGTGGAAGACAGGAGGGCCTGGTGTAACTTTGTCCATGGGGTCGCAAAGAGTCAGACTGAAGAACAACACTCGTAACTACTACACCACGCTGGAAGTATGCAAAGTACAAAATGCCCGAGCAATGAGCTTGTGTGAAAGTGGGGATCTAGAATGTGGTTTTTTCCTTCCCCAATTTGTATGTCACTACAGCATTATATACCCTTTCCCTCCATCTCCCCTCTCCAATTGCAATTATGCTCCGTAAGTGAACCAGCCCGACAATAGGTAAATGATGCGTAATTGGTTGTCTCCTGATTTTTATCAATCGCAAATCGCCTGATAAAAACAGCCTTTTAAATTAACCCGTTAGAAAGGCGGTAATCGTTCCTAGCAGGCAAACACAAAGCGGCTTATTAGCGCGGAGCAGGATGAGAATGTGACCCATCAATCAGCGCTGATGAATGGCTGATGAATAGGTCTCCTTTTACTTATTCACAGCAGCTGCACGCTAAGGGCATGCACAGGTACGCTCAGCCAAGGGTGCCCAACATTCAAGGTTGTCAATGTAGAATACCAGGAAAAGGTGCTTTCATTGGAGTAGGTGGTGAAAGCGTGAAGGTAAGGTCTCTTTACCGAGAGGAATATCACGCTCCCTGCAGGATGTCTTTCAGTGAGAACCGGAGGTCCATTGTCAAAGGCGGAGGTTGTGTTTTCCACGCTGCATCACAAACGTACCACACTTGTTAGGGATATTCATCAATGTCATTCATCATTTCCTTTTGTAAGTGGCAAGGGCCGGCTTGTTCGCTAGGTAAACTAGGCAGTTGCCTAGGCACTGCGAGGGAAGGGGTGCCGAATTGGGCTCCCCCCCTCCCGGTGCCCAAGGCAACCACCTAGATTTGCCTCCCTCTCCCTGCTGCCCCCAGCCCCCTCCCTTCTGATGCGTTCCTGCCATCCCTCCGCAATGCTCTAGCCACCCTCTCCTCCACAAAGCTCGCCGCAACAATGCTGAGCCCTCCTACCGGCTTCTTGCAGCCGTGTCTGCATGTTTTGGGAAGAGGCGGATGGAGGAGACTTCACTCCCCCCTCACTTCTGGTTCTGGAAAGGAGGGGGGAGAAGCCTCCTCTATCTGTCTCTTCACAAAATGCACAGACGCAGCTGCAAGAAGCCGGCTCAGTGTTATCCTGGTGAACGGGGGGGGTGGGTGGAGCATGGGGGGAGAGCGGAGTGTGGTGGGGGGCAACAGGGGAGAGCCTGCCTAGGGCACCATGTGCTGTTGAGCCGGTGCTGCATGTGGCCTTTTCATTTTACTCATGTTTGTCATTAAAAAGGCTGACCCTATCTTTGTTCAGTGACATAACCGAGTGTCCCCTGGGTATGGTATCAGTAACTCTCTGACTAATGCTGTTTCTACACTCAGGGTTGATTCTGATTTGATTACCATTGAATCTGCCTGCAGAAAAGTCCTGTTCAAAAGTTCTCTTGGGCTGATTTCACACTAACTTTGCTCTGCACCAGGTTTCCGTTTCTCTCTGGAGCAAGCTAGCAATTTCTCACCAACTGCTCTACACCGCCATTTTGCGCGGGGAAAACCTGTGGTTTGCCATGCCACAGCGTAAACCTGTTTTTTCAGGTTTACACTGTGGTGTGGCATATTGTGGGTTTTCCCTGCGTAAAATGGCGGAAAATGGAGCAGCTGGTGTGAAATCATTAGCTTGCTCCAGAGAGAAATGGAAGCCTGGCATGGAGCAAGGTAAGTATGGACTCAGCCTTGTAAAGTGAAGAGCAACTCTGGGGTGAAACTGCTTTGGGTGCCAATTAAAGAAAAGGAGTGCAGACAACTGAAGATAACGCAAAGCAAGACAGAAGTGATGGAAGTATGCAATGTAGATGAACATTTTAAATACCCACCAAGAGAGGATCTTCTGTCAAGTGTAGAAACAGCCTAACACACTCAAGAAAAGCAAAAGAAGGCTTTACTAATGGAAATAAAGGAGAGCATCCAAAGCAAGACATATCGTTAGTTTTCCGGGCTGGAAAATATCTGGATATTTCAAGTGTGGAGCCTGAGAAGGGAAGTTTTTCAGGAGGGGAGGGACTTTAATGGTTTTCGCACCAGTATAATACCTTTGAAGCCACCAGGGCCTTTGGGGGGGGGTAGAAAAAGCCCAGCAGGAACTCATTTGCATATTAGGCCATGCCTCCTGATGTCACCATTGTTTCACACAGAGCTTTTTTGGGTAGAAAAAGCCCAACAGGAACTCATTTGCATATTAGGCTACATTGCCCCCCCCCCGATGTAGCCAGTTCTCCAACAACTTACAGTAGGTCCTGTACTAAGAGCCCTGTAAGCTCTTGGAGGATTGGCTACATCAGGGGTGTGTAGCCTAATATGCAAAGGAGCTACTCCTCCTACTGCTACTACAAAAAAAGCCCTGGTCTTAATTATTGATTGATTGACTGATGGTTCTTTTGCACTGTAGTACAGTGAAAGCGCAACAGAACTGGTTCAACTTTTTGCAAAAGTTCAAGCAGAAACCTATTTCTATTGCAGTTTCTATTGTGCATTCTTTTTTTTTGGCATCTGTGTCCCTCATTTGTTGTGATCTGGTTTGGGCTTTTTAAAACCTGTTCCTTCGCCTTCCTTGCTCCTTTCTAGGGAAGTCATTATGGTCCCTGGCTGGGTGTGTTGCTTCAGGAGCTCCTACAAAGTGTCCCACTGTGACGTACAGGGAACAAAACAACCGCTGGCAGAGGGTAGCTTTTTGGTAACGCTTTAGAATGGTTGATGTTTTCTGAATGAGTGCTAATTGGCACCTGATGGTTCTGTTAAAAGACCACGACAGGTTAGAGGAGATGAATGCTCCCAGATAAAGGGAAGTGGAAATCACAGGTCTGGGTGTATGAAGAATGACAAAGAGTGAAATGATGAAGTCACGTCATTCAGTTGGTGTCTAAAAAAGTTTGTTGTTCAGTCGCACAGTTGAGTCCGACTCTTTGCGACCCCATGGACAAAGTCACGCCAGGCCCTCCTGTCTTCCACCATCCTCTGGTCTGTAAATTCGTGTTTGTTACGTCAGTAACGCTGTCCAGCCATCTCATCTTTTGCCGTCCCTTTCTTCTTTTGCTTTCTGTCTTTCCCAGCATCAGGATCTTCTCCAGTAAGTGCTCCCTTCTCATTTGGTGGCCGAAGTATTTGAGCTTCAGTTTCAGCATCTGACCTTTCAGTGAACAGTCTGGGTTGATTTCCCTTAGGACTGACTGATTTGATCTTCTTGCAGTCCAAGGGACTCTCAAGAATCTTCTCCGGCACCATATCTCAAAAGCATCTATTCTTCTGCACTCGGCCTTCCTTATGGTCCATCTCTCACAGCCATACATTACTACTGGGAATACCATTGCTTTGACTATACGGACTTTTATTGGCAGGGTGATGTCTCTACTTTTTATTATACTTCCCAGGTTCACCATAGCTGTCCTCCCAAGGAGCAAACGTCTTTTAATTTCATGGCTACAGTCACCATCTGCAGTTATCTTGGATCCCAGAAATGTGAAGTTTGTCACTACTTCCATGTCTTCCCCTTCTATTTGCCAAGGTGTGATGGGGCCAGATGCCATGATCTTAGTTTTTTTGATGTTGAGTTTCAAGCCTACTTTTGTGCTCTCCTCTTTCACCCTCAACAAGAGGTTCTTTAGGTCCTCCTCACTTTTTGCCATTAGAGTGGTGTCATCTGCATATCTGAGGTTGTTGATGTTTTTCCCGGCAATCTTAATTCCGGTTTGTGCTTCATTCAGGCCAGCATTCTGCATGATGTACTCTGTATATAAATTAAATAAGCAGGGTGACAATATACATCCTTGTCGAAATCCTTTTCCAATTCTAAACCAACCAGTTGTTCCATATCCCGTTCTGACAGTTGCTTCTTGACCCTTATACAGGTTTCTCAGGAGACATGTGAGGTGGTCTGGTACTCCCATCTCTTTATGGACTTGCCACAGTTTGTTGTTATCCACACAATCAAAGGCTTTAGCATAGACAATGAAGCAGAAATAGATGTTTTTCTGATACTCCCGTGCTTTCTCCGTAATCCATTGAATGTTGGCAATTTGATCTCTAGTTCCTCTACCTCTCCGAAACCCAGCTTGAACTTCTGGTAGTTCCCAATCTACATACTGCTGAAGCCTAGCTTGTAAGATCTTTAACATGACCTTGCTGGCATGTGAAATGAGTGCAATGGTGCGATAGTTTGAACATTCCTTGGCATTACCCTTCTTTGGGATTGGAATATAAACTGATCTTTTCCAATCCCGTGGCCACTGTTGTGTTTTCCAAATTTGTTGACCTAATGTGTGCATCACTTTAACAGCATCATCTTTTAGGACTTTGAAAAGATCAACTGGGATATCGTCATCTCCGCTCGCTTTGTTGTTAGTAATGCTTTCTAAAGCCCATTTGATTTCACACTCCAGGATGTCTGGCTCAAGGTCATCGATTTCACTGTCATGGTTGTCTGGGACATTGAGATCCTTCTTGTATAATTCTTCTGTATGTTCTTGCCACCTCTTCCTGATCTCTTCTGCTTCTGTTAGGTTCCTACCATTTTTGTCCTTTATCATAGCCATCTTTGCACGAAACGTTCCCTTGATTTCTCCAATTTTCTAGAAGAGATCTCTTGTCCTTCCCATTCTATTATTTTCCTCTATTGCTTTTCATTGTTCCTTCAGAAAGGCCTCCTTATCTCTCCTTGCTGTTCTCTGGAAATCTGCATTCAGTTGGGTGAATCTTTCCTTTTCACCTTTGCCTTTCACTTTCCTTCTTTCCTCAGCTCTTTGTAAAGTCTCATCAGACAGCCACTTTGCTTTCTTGCATTTCTTTTTCTTTGGGATGGTGCTGATTGCTGCCTTCTGTACAATGTCACGAACCTCTGTCCATAGTTCTTCAGGCACTCTCTCTATCAACTCTATTTCCTTAAACCTATTCTTCACCTCCACTATATATTCATAAGAGATGTGATCAAGGTCAAACCTGAATGGCCTAATGGCTTCCCCAGTTTTCTTCAGTTTAAGCCTGAATTTTGCGATGAGTAGCTTATGATGTGAGCCGCAGTCGGCTCCAGGTCTTGTTTTTGCTGACTGTAAGGCGCTTCTCCATCTTTGACTGCAAAGTATATAATCAATCTGATTTCCGTGTTGCCCATCAGGTGATGTCCATGTGTAGAGTCGCCTTTTAGGTTGTTGGATGTTCACTATGACCAGCTTGTTCTCTTGACAAAACTCTATTAGCCTTTGCCCAGCTTCATTTTGTTCTCCAAGGCCAAACTTGTCAGTTGTTCCAGTCACCTTTTGACTTCCTACTTTGGCATTCTAGTCTCCTATGATGAGGAGGACATCTTTTTTGGGTGTTAATTCTAGAAGGTGTTGTAGATCTTCATAGAACTGGTCCACTTCAGCCTCTTCTGCATCAGTGGTTGGGGCTTAGACTTGGATTACTGTGATATTGAGGGGTTTGCCTTGGATACGGACCGAGATCATTCTGTCATTTTTGAGATTGTATCCCATTACTGCCTTCCCCACTCTCTTGTAAACTATAAAGGCCACACCGTTTCTTCTACATCAGGAGTGCATGGCCTAATATGCAAGGGAGTTCCTGTTACAAAAAAAAAAAAGCCCTGAAGCTCTCAAAGTTGTTAGTGATGAAGCAGATATTGCTCTTCTATGTCCTACATAGCCAGTTTAGTGTAGTGATTAAGTGCGTGGACTCTTATCTGGGAGAACCGGGTTTGATACCCCACTCCTCCACTTGCAGCTGCTGGAATGGCCTTGGGTCAGCCATAGCTCTCGTAGGAGTTGTTCTTGAAAGGGCAGCTGCTGTAAGAGCTCTCTCAGCTCCATCTACCTCACAGGGTGTCTCTTGTGGGGGGGGAGGTAAAGGAGATTTTGACCACTCTGAGCCTTTCAGATTCAGAATATAGCATGGGATATAAATCCAACACCTAGAAAAAAAATCCAATATTTACTCTTTCCTGTTAACTGACGGGAATTAATTCTCCCATGAAGCCGTACTGTGGTGCTACCTTTATCGTAAATACAGCTCCCGACACAAACACAGTAAAATTTGTACTTGCTCATTTATACTGTCTTCTACATTTTTGAAAAAGAGATATTTTCCTTTGCTCCTCAGCCTTGAGCCTTCAGGAATACGCTGCTGAGGGAAAAGACCATTATCAAATTCCTCCCCCCCCCCCCAAAAAAAAATATATATATATAGAAAGCCCCACTTTGAAGACAGTGCCCCTTTTCGCAATAATCTCACATCCTGTCAACCTCCGAGACAGAATCTGACAGCGGGGAGCCAACAAAGGGCCTTTCCGCCCCCACAGTCTAAATATATATAGACATAAAAACACAGTTTGTCAGGCTTCACATGAAACATGGATTCCCTCCCCCCACATTTCTCATTGCTGGCCTCGAACATGTGAGACGTTGTCGGTGCCCCTAATTAAATCGAGCGAGATCAAAGGCTCTTGGGTAGCTAGCCCACTGCCTGTTTTGTGCACCTTCAAAACAAAGATCAACCGAGCAGTATGGGGAAAGGTGCCAAACGGATATTGCTGCATTTTTGAGGAAACGCGGGAGTGAAAAGAAAGTGATTTTTTAATGACTGTTTTCTGTTGACTTCGGAAGAGCTTTCAAAAGAAAATACCTCCCCCCCCCCTAAATATCAAGGCAGAGAGGCTGAAGCCACCTTGCTGCTAATGACTGTAATTAATATGGTGATGTTGTTTGGTGGCCTTTTTCTTGCTAATTGAAGAGCAACGACTGCTTTAACACTTTGGGACGGGGGCACATAAATTCTATATAACTTTTTTTGCAGAAGAAGCCCGGCAGGTACTTATTTGCACATTAGGCCACACCCCCTGATGTCACCATTGTTTCACATAGGACTTTTTTTGGTAGAAAAAGCCCAGGAGGAGCTCCTTTGCATATTAGGCCACACCCCCTGATACCAAGCCAGCCAGAACTGCATCCCTGTGCGTTCCTGCTCAAAAAAAAGCCCTATGCATATGGGACATGGAAGAGGAGGATTCTGCTCCTGTATCTCCTAAGAACATAAAAGAACATAAGAGAAGCCATGTTGGATCAGGCCAATGGCTCCTGATGGGGTGGTGGGCTACTGGTGTGGCAGGGACCTCCTTCCAGTGTTGAGAGTCTGGGCAGGGCCACCAAAGCACCCTGGCCCCCCTAAATAGGACTGCCAAGTTCTCCCTGGGGGCGGGGAATCCCCTGGTTTGGTGGGTCCCAACTTGCTAACAGGGAGGAGGCCGCAAAATGGAACCCCGCCCCCCAATGAGTCCCATCTCAGTGCAGCATGTGCAGTGCCCAGAACTGATGTATTGCGCTGGGAACATCATGTGGGGATGCTCTAGGAATTAGTGGGAAACTCTATGGTTTTGTGTGGAGACACTCCAGCAAATTTTTTTGGGGGGGAACTCTATGGAATGATCTCCTTTCCTTCCTCCCTCTCTTAAAGGTGCCATTTGATTGTTGTTTTTCTTTGCTACCCTGTTAGAATTATTCCCATTTCCTAATGCCATCCATTAGAGACCCTTTTGCCCTTTGATATCATGTCTAAATGCTGTTAAGGTGGGAGAATACTCAGAGGGGGGGGGACTAAATGTACATCTGAGCAAGTGTAGGCTTTATAGATATTAAGCTCTTGCTTTTAAAGCAAAGCCTTCAGTATGAAAAGGAGATTTAGCAGGCCAGCGATGTCTCCTACCCCCAAGTGAAACAAATCCAGTCAACGTAGCTTCTTTAAGTTGGTAGATAAGAGTAGCACTTGTACTGCGGTCTGGGAACATTGAAGTTCCTCCAGAGCTAATTAAAGTTTCGTTAATGAGAAGATCAGTAACGGCCAACACAATTCTGTGAAAAATTAGCTTGTTTACCACAACTGTTCCCCACTATGGAAGTGAGAGAGATATTTGAGGGAGGGCTAAACAGATTGGGCCGGCATGACATGGGGGATAGAGTGGCTGTTCTAGAACACTTCCCAGGATGCTGTGCAGAACAAAAAATCCCATTAAGAAAAAGAGGACTGTAGATTTATACCCCGCCCTTCCCTCTGAATCAGAGTCTCAGAGCGGCTTACAATCTCCTTTATCTTCTTCCCCCACAAGAGACACCCTGTGAGGTAGGTGGGGCTGAGTGAGTTCTCCCAGAAGCTGCCCTTTCAAGGACAGCTCTGTGAGGGCTATGGCTAACCCATGCAAGAGCTATGGCCATTCCAGCAGCTGCAAGTAGAGGAGTGGGGAATCCCGGGTCTTCCAGAGAAGAGTCCCACGTGCTTAACCACTATTCCAAACTGGCTGGCATGCCATCGCGGACCTCAGGACACACATTGATATGGAATGATAATTCTATTAGTGGAAGGTTTGAAAACCATAGCATCCTTTTCCAAGTGATGTGTAGGAATATTTTTTTAAATTGCTCGTCACCACCCGTTTCAGCCCCCCCCCCCCCCCTGGAAGGTATGGAGATGCAATCAGTCAGTCCTAAAGGAAATCTACCCTGACTGTTCCCCTGGAAGGTCAGATGCTGAAGCTGGAGCTCAACTGCTTTGGCCACCAAGTGAGAAGGGAGCACCCTGATGCTGTGAATGATTGAAGATAAAGAAGAAGAAGAAGATATTGGATTTATATCCTGCCCCTCCACTCCGAAGAGTCTCAGAGCGGCTCACAATCTCCTTTACCTTCCTGCCCCACAACAGACACCCTATGAGGTGGGTGGGGCTGGAGAGGGCTCTCACAGCAGCTGCCCTTTCAAGGATAACCTCTGCCAGAGCTATGGCTGACCCAAGGCCATTCCAGCAGCTGCAAGTGGAGGAGTGGGGAATCAAACCCGGTTCTCCCAGATAAGAGTCCGCACACTTAACCACTACACCAAACTGGCTCTGAAGGGGATGGCAAGGGGATGGCAAGGGATGAGATGGTTCGATGGTGTTATTGTTGCAACAAACATGAATTTGAGCCAACATAGGAGGATGGTTGAAGATAGAACGGCCTGGGGTTGTGGTCCATGGGGCTGTAAGGAGTTGGACTCGACTACGCGACTGAACAACAACAACAACCAATTCTCATTTCAGTTTCACTTCTCTGGTTTGGGACTGAACCTTCAGGCCTTACTTCCTGCAGCATTTTGGGTCAGACTGAATTGTCCCGGAAACTGCATGCATTTCCCAACATTTTTTTTATGTTTCAGTAAATCAGCATTATACAATGGACTCTTTGCTCTTTTCTACTGCTACAGACTATCATGGCTATCAGGGGTGGAATTCTAGCGAGCTCCTTCGCATATTAGGCCACACACCCCTGATGTAGCCAATCCTCCAAGCGCTTTAAAAAAAAAGAGCCTTGTAAGCTCTTGGAGGATTGGCTACATCAGGGGTGTGCGGCCTAATACGCAAAGGAGCTCCTGCTAGAATTCCACCCCTGATGGCTGTCCATCTAGGTTCATAGTAGGTATAAATACCATTCAAAGCAAACGAACAAATGCTCAACGATACAAACACATCTTTGAAACCAATAGGCCTAAGGTTACAAACTGGCATAACTAGCTGTGGAGAACCAACACCGTTGATATAAAACCCAGACCATTTAAAAAAAAATAATAGGGTGGGGAAACGTTGCATCAGTCTCTTTTCTCACAGGGAGGGTGCAGAGTAAATGGTAATCTCCTGAATGCCATATCGCCATGAAGAAACTAAACTTCTGATTTGTGTTCACTCCTATTGGCCATACTCACTGTGCCATCAGCTGCCTTGGAACCCACCCAAGACTTTGATGACTCCACAGGGTCTGGAAAGAGTCTCAGAGGAGACCGCACCGCAAGCTGACAGCGTCTGTTAAAATGCTTTCGCAAACATACAGAAAGCAAACTTTGAACCAGGCCTGAGAAGGCCTCCTGGATAGCTTGTAGACCCACAATGAATGAGCAACTGGATTTGATATCTGTGATGTACCAGAGCCTGTTGTTCTTGAGGGTTCAGAAGAATGCCATCGGGTTGTTTGCTGCTCAGAATAAACAATATATTTTAAATTACATAAGTCCATTTTAGGGAAGAAACCCGCTCTTCCCTGCTGAAGCTCTCTACAGTGTTGGCTTCTTTCCCTGTGCATCTGGCCAGATGTTCCATCCAGCGCAAATCCTTTTATCTTCATGCAGTAATGGTAAATCAAGGGTACGTTTCCCTTACGTCGTGAACTGTTGTTGGAAGCAAGCTAGTTTTATTACTTTCAAGGGATTTGGATTTCATCTGTATGTAGAATTTCATGCAGTGCTGCGTTTCACTAATCCGATATGCCAAATAAAAAGTAGGAGATATTCCTAAAATGAATTTGGGAAAAAGAAGCATGCTGAATTTGTGAAAGACTTCCTCTGCATATTTGCTCTATGCGAAAGTGCACGCATAGGACAAAAGCATTACAGAAAAGCAGTCTCGGGGCTTGGTCACACAGCTCGTTGAAGTCCATGCGAAACTGACCCAGCTCTTCCCTGAACATCTTTCTTCTGGATATTAGTGATCAGACTGCAATTCGCATCACTCCAGGGTGAAATCGTCCATTGCCTTCCACGCGATGGCACCATGTAGTTCTCTTTTTTTGTGTCCCCCGCTATTAGGCGCATAAGCGCATAAACGCCACCTCCACGCATTGTGCATAGGTCAGAAAAATTTCTCCCTTTGCCCTTCTTGTTATGGTGCTTCTGCGGTTTTTGCACTTATGTGCATATTGCTAAAACAGTAAAAAAAAACAACAACGGTGACCGTAAACCGGATGTCTGAGGCTCCATTTGCTCCGGGACAGCCTTCAGACATCCGGAAGTTGGTTAATATTGCACTAGAACTATCCATGCAGAGGTGAAACCAGACAACTAAGAAAACACTGCAAAGGAACAGGTAACAAAATAATCCAGTTCGGAGAAGGATTTGGGGTGGGGGGCACAATGATTGACTACCGGGAGGCAGATGTTGCTGTCTGATCATCCACTTTTAATCTGATGAGAAACAGCAGTGACAACTGATTAAACTGAGCGTCTGAACAGGCCCTTGATGTGAACGTGTGCCTGCTCATGTCAGGCTTCTTTTGCGTGATGCTTTACTTGTGTGCATGTTCACTCCTGAACACTGATAAAAAGGGATAGAGAAGGTAGAGAAAGAAGTCCTTTTCTCCCTTTCTCACAATACAAGAACTCCTGGGCACGCAATGAAATTGCTGAGCAGGCCGGTTGGAACAGATTAAAGCAGGCGTGTCGAACATGCAGTTTGGGGGCCGAATCAGGCCCCCGGAGGGCTCCTATCAGGCCCCCCGAGTAACTGGCTGTCATCTGCTTCCTTCTCCCTATATCTTGCTTCCTTCTGCATAACAGCTTGCTTTGCCAGGCTTGCTCAATTGTGCAGAAGAGCTACAGAGCAAAACCTCTATTTTCTGTATTGGCTGAGGCTCCTCCCTTGGGGAGGAAGGGGGAAGGCAGAGCTTGCTTTGCCAGGCTCTCTCAATTGCACAGCAGAACTACTGAGCCAAGCCTCTCATCCTTCTATTGGCTGAGGCTCCTCCCCTTCATGCTCCCCTGGGGAAGGAAGGAACGAAACCAGAGCTTCCTTTGCCCAGTTCCCTGGATTGCACAGGAGAGATACAAAGAAAGCATCTTTTAAAACCAATGAGTGCTAATGTTTTGAGTTTTTAAAAAAAATATATTTGGGTTTGTCTGTGTTCTTTATAAAATCTATATCTCTGCTACCAAATCTTAAATAGGTACACACATGGCCCAGCCTGGCATGGTTCGGCCCGACAAGGTCTCATTTATGTCAGATCCGGCCCTCATAACAAATGAGTTTGACACCCCTGGATTAAAGGAAGTACTTCTTCATCCAAAGGGTGATTAACAAATGGAATTCACTGCCACAGGAGGTGGTGGCAGCTACAAGTATAGATGGCTTCAAGAGGGGGATCGGATAAATGCAGGGCTTTTTTTTGTAGCAGGAACTCCTTTGCATATTAGGGCCACACCTCCATAGTGTAGCCCATCCTCCAAGAGCTTACAGTAGGGCCTGTACTAAGAGCCCTGTAAGCTCTTGGAGGATTGACTACATCAGGAGGGTGTGGCCTAATATGCAAAGGATTTCCTGCTACAAAAAGAAAGCCCTGGATAAACATATGAAGCAGAGGTCCATCAGTGGCTATTAGCCCCAGGGTATAGATGGAACTCTCTGTCTGGGGCTATGATGCTCTGTATTCTTGGTTCTGGAGGGGGCAACAGTGGAAGGGCTTCTAGTGTCGTGGTTCCACTAATGGACCTCCTGATGGGAACTGGGTTTTGGGGAGGGGGTTTGGACACTGGGTGACAGTGTTGGGGACTGGATGGGCCACTGGTCTGATCCAACATGGCTTCCTATGTATTTCACCTACATACAAAAAGAATTGATAACCTGGTGCATACAATCACACTGACTGCTGTTTTCTGCAGTGTTTTTATCAAGGCACGTGTGCACATTAATAATGTAGAGGATGAAGAGAATTCAAATGAATTGAAGGGAAAGAAAGATACAGCAAATTGTGTACGCCCAAAGTTCAGACAATTAAACAAGCAAGCAAACAAAAAGAACTATAGAGGATTCCTAATGCATCGGTTCCTATTGGGGGGGAAAGTTATTATCAGATTCCATATTTTGGATTGGCAGACTTCTAGCAGCATTTCTGCAAAAATATTGTCCTCCCATGAAGGTTTATTCTGCAGTCACAGTGCATGATGAGTCCTCCCTGACACTCCCCATAATTCATGACTTGGTTTGATTCAGATGAGACTGAGAGTCTACTGGAATGGGGGGGGGGGGGTAAGCAGGGCATCTGATCATCCTCCATCATTAGTCCATTCAAAAAATAGTGGAGCATAGGGTTGCCAAGTCCAATTAAAGAAAAATCTGGGGGACTTTGGGGGTGGAGCCAGGAGACTTTGGGGGTGGAGCCAGGAGACATTGGGGGTGGAGCCAAGAACAAGGATGTGACAAGCATAATTGAACTCCAAGGGAGTTCTGGCCATCACATTTAAAGAAGACAGCACACCTTTTAAAATGCCTTTCTTCCATAGGAAATAATTAAGGATAGGGGCACCATCTTTTGGGGCTCATAGAATTGGGACCCTCTGGTCCAATAGTTTTTGAAACTTGGGGGGTATTTTGGGGAGAGGCACTAGATGCTATACTAAAAATGTGGTGCCTCTACCTCAAAAAATAGCCTCCCCAGAGCCCCCAATACCCACGGATCTATTTTCCTATTATTCCCTATGGGAATCGTTCTCCATAGGGAATAATAGAGTGCCTAGTAGACATTTCCCTCCCCCCCCACACTTTCTAAAGGGGGGAGGGCCTCCAAACTAGGAATCCCCTGCCCCCTCCCTCTCTCACACACACACACTTACCAGATCTTCCTCCGGACAACTCTACTTCCTGTGAAAACGAAAAGCAAAAGAAAGGGAGGGGCCGTTCTCAGAAGCCCTTTCTGCTTCCTGCTTCCTGCCCAGCCTTAAAGGGGCAGAGAGTTTGCAAAGGGCTCAGGAGCTCTACAACATGAAGCCTAAAGGTATGTTCTCCCCCCCTCCCCCCCCACCCCCGCTTCCAGAGTTTTGAAGAGTGGGAGATGAGGCTACGAACCCAGAAGTCTCCCGCCAGAGCGGGAGGTTTGGGAAGCCTAGTGGAGCAAACAACTGAAAGCCCTCTGGAATGGCCTCCCAAAGTGCATTGCAGGAGGATACAGACAAGAAGAGCTGGAGGAAGGAACAGACTGTGGAGTATGATCCGTAATCACGCATGGGGGGCTCATTTCGTTGAGTACGCAGAAGGCCCTGGGTTCAACCCCCAGCACCTCCAATGAAAGAATCTCAGGAAGCAGATGTTGAGGAAGATCATCCTCTGTCTCAGACACTGCAGAGTTTTCTATGACACATATTAGGCCACACACCCCGATGTAGCCAATCCTCCAAGAGCTTCCAGTAGGCCCTGAACTAAGAGCCTTGTAAGCTCTTGCAGGATTGGCTACTTCAGGAGGCGTGGCCTAATATGCAAAGGATCTCATGCTACAAAAACAGACCTGGGTGTGTTCAACACTACACTAAACAATGCGTTTTTTTCAACTGGATTTTTAATGTGATCGATTTCCCACTCACCCTATGCCACTCTCATGTTCCTCTTCTCAGCAACTAGCGTCGGCTTTTTCACGCAGGAAACAGAAACTGGTTTTTAGCGGTTTTCTGTGTGCCGCATGAAAAAGCCAACGCTAGTTGCAGCCCCGGGACAGATAGTGTGAAATCAGACAAAAGCCCCGTTGAGAAGAGGAGCGTGAGAGCGGCATAAGGTGAGTAGGAAATCGGTCCCCGTGTAAGAACAGCACAAACCCAGTTGCAAAAATGCATTATTTAGTGTCGTGTGAACACACCCTTGGTATAACCCAGTTTAATACTGGCTCAGTATAACCCAGGCTTAAATACTTCCAGGGCTTCTGTGGCAGACATCAAGGCATAAAGGATTATTTATTTAAAATATTTTAACAGCCCATCGCTCCATTATGTGTCTGAAGTAACTTACCATAAAATCAAACAGTGGAACATTATTAATGAAACCTACATTCTCCAGCGTAATAGCATAGTCAGCAGCAGAGCTTTCTTTGTAGCAGGAACTCCTTTGCATATCAGGCCATGCCCCCCCTGATGCAACCAATCTGCCAAGAGCTTACAGGGCTCTTAGTACAGGGTAAGCTTCAGGAGGATTGGCTATATCAGGGGTGTCTGACCTAATATGCAAAGGAGTTCCTGCTACAAAAAGAGCCCTGCTCTCCTCTAATGCTACGAGAGGTGTTGGAGACATTTTTTTTTCCTAAAAAGAACACAAAGAACACCCTGGTTTTCAGCAGCCTAAACCATTTGCAAGGCTGAAAGGGAAAGAGAGAGTCCGGGCGTACATGAGGGCATTTAATCACAGACTTTGACAGAGAGAGAAACCAGAGAGTAGGCCTGGGACACATCATTAATTGGAGAGAGAAGGATAGGAAGGTAAAATTGAGAGAGAAAAAAATTAAAGATCATCAGATAAAATCCCTTCCTGGTGCTCCGCTCACCCTTTGTATGAAGCACAACTTTTTTTAGATAAGAAACGGTATTGAAGGATCATGCAGCACTTTGCTTGGGACATCTATAAGACAAAAGTTGTGGAGGTTTTCATGAATTTTTTAAAAAAGATATCCAAAGCCATTCTTATGTCTGTCCAGCTGTGATCGCGTCCAGCTCTAACGGTTGCTGGAAACCATCGAGACTTTGGTGGAGAACGCTGGAGAAGTCATGAGTCCTGGCTCACATTAGTCCTGAATATCCATCTCAGGGGTGGCCAAACTGTGGCTCAGAAGCCACATGTGGCTCTTTCACATGTATTGTGTGGCTCTCAAAGCCTCGACCACCCTATCAGTTGGCTTGGAGAAGGCATTTCTCTCTTTAAATAACTTCTCAAAGTCAAGCCAGCTGGCAGCTGTCAAGAGTCACTCCATCTTTGTTCCTCTTGCCATATGTATCCAAACAGTCAACAATGCTAATGCTTGTGCTTTGCTATGCTAGCTTTGAAGCATCCCCACTGCTTATCGGGAGGGAGGGTGGCATGTCTGGGAACTTGCTAGTTACTATGCAACCAAGGTCAGGGGAGCTGGAGGAGATGTAACCAAAGGGCAATAACAAGCACCTGGGGTGATGACTGAAGAGTAGTGAACCCGCACAAAATCCCCGCTTTAGCTTGCCGCGCTTGGCTTGAATTATAATGGTGAGGGCGAGGGGTTATAAGCAGTGTTCCCTCTAAGCTGAGTTAGTGTGAGCTAGCTCACAGATTTTTAGCCTCCAGTTCACACATTTTTGTCTTAGCTCAGGCAGGATGATCCCAGCACACAATAATTTATGTAGTAGCTCACAAGTTTAATGCCAGTAGCTCACAAAGTAGAATTTTTGCTCACAAGACTTTGCCGCTTAGAGGGAACATTGGTTATAAGAGCAAGGGACTGGTGGGAGAGCCAGGTCCGACAATGCCTGTATCTGCCTAAGATGCTGGAATAAAGACCTTGAACTTTACTTGTCTGTTCCTTGCCTCTGGGTCTGACAGCAGCATGGAGAATGCATTTAAAGTTTAAGTTGCTTTCTTTCCACTTCTCCCCCATCTTCCTTCCTTCCTTATTTATTTATTTATTGGACTTATACCCCACCCTCCCCAAACGGGCTCAGGGCGGCTAACAACAGTCACAGTTTGATGACAGATTCACTTATATCAATAAAACATTATTTAAAAAATTAAAATATTAAAACAATTTAATATTGTTTTAATCCTTCCCTCCTGCCTGCCTGCGTGCTCTCAAACATCTGACATTTATTCTATGTGGCTCTTATGTTAAACGAATTTGGCCCCCCTGACCCATGTAATGGCTATTCAAGGTATTAAACACAAATCACTTCTGAAAATCACCCTATTTGCCCCAGAGATTATGCACAAAGACCTAGCTGCCTATTTCTAATCATTTCATAAATGTGTACCTTTCTCTTGTCCAGGAGAGGAATTCTAGCAGGAGCTGCTTTGCATATTAGGCTACACCCCCTTGATGTAGCCAATCTTCCAAGAGCTTGCAAAAAAGAGCCTTGTAAACTCTTGGAGAATTGGCTACATCAGGGGTGTGTGGCCTAATATGCAAAGGAGCTCCTGCTAGAATTCCACCCCTGCTCTTGTCTGTGTTGATGCAAGAGCATCTTGTGTTAATGGAGAAGTTCTTGCACCTGAAGAACAAAGGGGCAACAAAGGGACAAAATGGTAAACTCGAACTTAAAATTGGTAGCGCCCTTTGATCTCAGGGGATGGCTTTCCTCGCAACTGGAATAACGCGAGTAATGTAAAAAAATGAAGAAGCCTTTGCTAGTAACAAAATCAGAGTACAGTTTAAGAAGAAGAAGAAGAAGATGAAGAAGATATTGGATTTATAACCTGCCCTCCACTCCGAATCTCAGAGTGGCTCACAATCTCCTTTATCTTCCTCCCCTACAATAGATACCCTGTGAGATGGGTGGGGCTGAGAGAGCTCTCCCAGCAGCTGCCCTTTCAAGGACAACCTCTGCCAGAGCTATGGCTGACCCAAGGCCATTCCAGCAGGTGCAAGTGGAGGAGTGGGGAATCAAACCCGGTTCTCCCAGATAAGAGTCCGCACACTTCACCACTACACCACACTTAACCACTACACCAAACTTAAGACCAACAAACTTTTATTCTGGGTCTAAGCTTTCATGAGCATGCTCACTTCTTCCGGTAAATCCCCCATTATTCAAAGCACAAAAGGCCAGGAGATGGCCATCACAGCCTCGTCTCTTTTGCATCCATAACCATGTTCTTGTATTTATACTTCCCAGAAGAGTGATTTCCTTTCTTCACGGCAAAGCCCCTAATACGATCTCTATCACACGGCCGGCCATCATAAAATATTTTATATACTTTTTAAAAACATTTAAGTTTCACTTTTCTTCCCATCGCACACATGGGAGCTGATTGCACTGACTTTTGGTAAGCCGTGCTCGACAGGAACAAAGAACAGATTAATTAATCAAAATGCCACGATTTTGACAAATACTAGGAGCATAGGATAACCTTGACATATCTCTGAGACTGAAATTATTTCCATTGAAAATCCATAACTCTGTGATTTTTAAAAAATAAATGCTGAGCTGACCTGCACTTAAAAACAGCAGGTTGGGTGAGTAGATGCCTGAAAATGACTATATTACTACTGCTGCTGCTGCTTCTCCTCCTCCTTCTACTGCTACTACTACTAGCTTTTTTGAACAGGAACCCAGTTCCAGCTGCTCAGTGTCAGGGTGTGTGGCTTAATATGTGAATGAGTTCCTAGTGGGATTTTTCTACAAAAAAGCCATAACAGCGACTGTTTTATAGCAGCGCTTCTAGTTAGCTGGGGAGGGAAAATGGTCCCTAGGCCAGCTAGTACACTTCAAGTCCATCCAATAACCAGAATGCTAAAGATCAGGGCTATTTTTGTAGAAGGAACTGCTTTGCATATTAGGCCGCACCCCTCTTATGTAGCCAGTCCTCCAAGAGCTTACAGGGCTGTTAGTACAGGGCCTGCTATAAACTCCAGGAGGATTGGTTACATCCGGGTGTGTGTGGCCTAATATGCAAAGGAGTTCCTGCTACAAAAAAAGCCCTGCTAGAGATACACAGATAAACCGCTCTAAAAAATGATGGGGAAAGTAGCCTTTTCTGCTTTACAGTTTGGGGAAGGTATGGGCACAGCAAAAACGCCAGAAACTGGAGCTGGATTTGTTCTAGGGCTCATTGCCAATCTGATTTACAGAAGATCTCTGTTTCTCCATGAGCCCCCAGGCGACGATTTTCTCCATCATAGAACACATCTGTTTTATTTTCTTATAATCCTCACTTACTTCTATGCCCGTTTTATTTCCATAAATAGAGGCCATTGTGCTGTTTTGCCATACATCTGGCATCTGTCTTCCCGCCATCTGATATCACTCATCAGAGTCAATAAAGAGCTTGACCCTTCCTACCCCCGGAGTACCTTTGATGCTCCAACTGGGTTTTTAATCTGGTCTGGAGGCCACAGCTTCCCCGGGGTCATCTAAAGCCTTTCATTTGCCCCCCCCCCCCCAAATACAGTTCCTCAGTTGGAGGAAGTTCCACCCTCTTCTGTCATTTCAATAAACAGCAGAGGATTGAGCTCTCTTTCCCAATAACCGGCTCTCACTTTTGAAGTTGTGGTCCCCTTTCATTGCCGGGATATGTCCAAAGGGAGCTCTGAAATGCAATTGCTTAATGTGAGGGGACAGATACACAGTTGCTTGAAATAATTAAAAAAAAAAAAAAGAGCTGAGAAGAGTCGTGAGCTTTCCCAACGCCAAATGCCAACCTTGCAAAACTCTATGCCAGGGGTGGCCAAACTGTGGCTTGGGAGCCACGTGTGGCTCTTTCATCACACGTATTGGGTGTTTTTACATTCAGTTTGATCCAGAGTTTTAGAGTCTTCAAATCGCCTGCCACCGTTCCACTTTAATTATTTTCCTTTTACATTGGTGGATTTGCTCTGCTCATTTTGTGTAGCCAAACTTCTATATTTCCTGCTGAAAGCGTTTCGATTTGTGTGTGTGTGTGTGGGGGGTGTCTCCGATCAGAGGGTAGATGGAATACCAGTGCTTAGTCAAATGTATACGATTGCTTGGAAATCATGTCAACACTGCAAAAACAATACAAATTTAAATGACAAGATGAGGCAAGCAGTGATATGTAAACATTTCAATTGCTATCAGTTCTCATGCAAATTACTGCACCTTGTGGCTTTTGGAGGAATCTTTTAAAAAATTTTGTAGAAGGAACTGCTTTGCATATTAGGCCGCACCCCTCTTATGTAGCCAGTCCTCCAAGAGCTTACAGGGCTCTTAGTACAGGGCCTGCTGTAAACTCCAGGAGGATTGGTTACATCCGGGTGTGTGTGGCCTAATATGCAAAGGAGTTCCTGCTACAAAAAAAGCCCTGCTAGAGATACACAGATAAACCGCTCTAAAAAATGATGGGGAAAGTAGCCTTTTCTGTTTTACAGTTTGGGGAAGGTATGGGCACAGCAATCGCCTGCCACCGTTCCGCTTTAATTATTTTCCTTTTACATTGGTGGATTTGCTCTGCTCATTTTGTGTAGCCAAACTTCTATATTTCCTGCTGAAAGCGTTTCGATTTGTGTGTGTGTGTGTGTGGGTGTCTCCGATCAGAGGGTAGATGGAATACCAGTGCTTAGTCAAATGTATACGATTGCTTGGAAATCATGTCAACACTGCAAAAACAATACAAATTTAAATGATAAGATGAGGCAAGCAGTGATATGTAAACATTTCAATTGCTATCAGTTCTCATGCAAATTACTGCACCTTGTGGCTTTTGGAGGAATCTTTTAAAACCCATGAAAACATCTACAATACAAGTTTGAAAGGCCTGTAGAGAAATGACCGGATCGAAACTAGTTTCGAGAAAAACCTTGCAACAGCAGCGCCGGAGCTCATCTCACCGAAACAAATGTAGATGCTTCGGGCAGCAACGATGCAAAACAGTTGTGAGAACGTTAGGTCATGTAAAAGGTGAGTTTCCAATGCGGTGACAGCCACATACTGTCAGTGTAAAAACACCCATTGTGTGGCTCTTGAAGCCCCCACTGCACCATAAGCCAACTTGGAGAAGGCACTTCTCTCTTTAAAACACTTCTCCAAGCCAAACCAGCCAGCAGCTTGGAGATGCATTTAAAATTAAAATTGATTTCTTTCCACCCTCCCTCCTCCCACACCCCCATCTAGTTAGCTAGTTTCCTTCATGCTCGCAAACATCTGACATTAATGTCTTTGCGGCTCTCAAACACCTGAGATTTATTCTATGTGGCTCTTATGTTAAACAAGTTTGGCCACCCCCGCTTTATGCCCTTTACTTTTCCTTTATCAAGAGGTGCTCCCTCTGACCATGTTGGCATTCTCCTTACATTTTGTAGCTGAACGAGGCACTTTCCACAGAGTTGGGTCAGTTTGGTGTAGTGGTTAAATGCGCGGACTTGTATCTGGAAGAGCCAGTTTGGTGCAGTGGTTAAGTGCATGGACTCTCATCTGGGAGAACCGGGTTTGATTCCCCACTCCTCCACTTGCACCTGCTGGAATGGTCTTGGGTCAGCCATAGTTTTCATAGGAGCTGTCCTTGAAAGGGCAGCTGCTGTAAGAGCTCTTTCAGCCCCACCTACCACACAGGGTGTCTGTTGTGTATGGGGGGGGGGGGGAAGATAAAGGAGATTGTGACTGCTCTGAGACTCTGAGATTCAGAGTATAGGGTGGGATATAAATCCAATGTCGTCCTCTGCTTCTTCTTCTCCAGCTCCCTAATATGGTATTTCTTGCACCAACCTTTGAGATTTACTGCTTTGGATGTTCTCATATTTCTGTTCTACCGCAAGCATCAGGGAAGGAAGGGATGGTTGGGATATCTTTGTAATAATGTCCCAGATGCCTGCAAGGGACTGAAAGAGGCAGTGCATTGGATCAGGCCCTATTTATTCCCCCTTCTACATCTGATGGGTATGATGGAGACTGTGCATATCTTTCCACTTCCACACACAGTGCTTGTGCCACCTGTTCGCGTATGCTCAAATGCAGTGTACACCCATAAAATCCATTGTGTGCAGCATATGATCATGGGATTGATATCTCAGCTAAAATCTAGGAATAAGTTGGAGCAGAACCTGAGGAACCCCCCCCCCCCCCCCCCCCCGCCAATAGGTGTGTATTAATTCATCAGGAAATGACTGTGTGAAACCAGCTAGTATGTCTTGGGCAACCAAACTTCAGATTGCAGCGTGGCCTAAAAGTATCTTAATTATTTGGAGGAAAAACCATATGTATATATATCCTGTGTGGTCCACATCCAACCAATAAAACCCCTCAGATTTGCCACCACACACACACACACACACAGGGCTTTTTTTTTTTTTTTATCAGGGACGCAGTTCAGGCTGGCTTGGTGTCAGAGGGTGTGGCCTAATATGCAAATGAATTCCTGTTGGGCTTTTTCTACAAAAAAAGCCCTATGTGAAACAACGGTGACATTTGGGGTGTGGGGCCTAAATATGCAAAGGAGTCCCTGCTGGGCTTTTTCTACCCCAAAAGGCCTGCATACATGCATACATTATGACAGTATTATGTTTCAGGATGTGTTGGGAATGTCTTGATAATTGCAGTGTCCCAAAGACTGAGTCAATGATCACCGAAATGCAAGATGCTGCACATACACCCGGCTAATGGCACCCCACAGCCTCTAATGGCTACTTTGGTGATAGCAGCATAAAGCAAATGGTAGGGTAAGGAGGTATAAAGGAGCCCTCTGTTATATGCCCTTCTTCTCCTCCTCCTCCTCCCCTTTATCGCTGGGCTCGAAGAAAACATAATTCGAGCCTCGCTGTGGTTTATATTTTCCTAAGAACGAAGCCACGAAACACAGCTGAGTCAGAGACAGTGCTGTATATGGAGAAGAAAGAAGAAGATAGCCTCACTTTGTTATCTGTTCGTTCTAGGCAGAAAATGTGGGAGGTTTGAATAGTCGCTCTGATGCCAAAGAATTGTTGAGTCATGGGGGAAAGCCTTTGGATTCATTTAATGACAGATGGATCTATCGGAATGCCCAGGTGTTCTTTCTTTATCCTGGATCCATCGGCAGAATTCCTTTTATCTGAATACGGGCGGGCAGCACTACCCTGGGTCGCTTTATGCAAAGGATGCGCGCATTTTGCATCTTTGCCTTGGCTTCCATTCGTTCCAGTGATGGAAAATTCTCTTTGAAGGCAGGCCTATGTATGAACACGACTCCAAGAAAAAAAAATCCCTTTTCTGTAGGCAGTATTTCAAGTCCGGGCTATTTGGCGGAGATTAGTGGACAACTGGAATTGCATGTCCTTGCGGCAAACGTTTCATTTGATGGCGGGTTTTTTTTATAAAGCTAAGCAAAAATGATCTAAGCTAAGCAAAAAAACAAAATTGCGGGCTGTATCTACATGACTCAGGAACCTCAGCTCTGACGCAACAAGTCAGGCTAAGAGACAGAATTAGCAATACAGCCAATAATCCAGCGTCTCTGGATAATCCAGCGTCTCTTCGGACATGATGTTTGATACCCACACAATTGTGCACTCTACCTAGCAATTGCTCGGCTTCAAATCAATATCTAGTCAGCAAACAATGAAGCTATAGCATAGTGCAAATTGGGACCTGAGTGAACCTAATGGGTTAGATCAGGGGTGTCAAACATGTGGCCCGAGAGCCGGATCAGACCCCCAGAGGGTTCCTATCAGGCCTGCGAGCAAGTCTGCTTCCTTCTCCCTCTCTCTTGCTTCTTTCGTGTCACGGCTTGCTTTGCCAGGATTGATCGACTATACAGAAGCTATAGAGCAGGGGTGGCCAAACTGTACCTCGGGAGCCACATGTGGCTCTTTCACACATATCGTGTGGGTCTTGAAGCCCCAATCACCCTGTGGGCTGGTTTGGGAAGGCATTTGTTTCTTTAAATCACTTCTCCAAGCCAAGCTAGCTGGTGGCTTGGCGAATGCATTTTAAGTTAAAGTTGCTTTATTTCCACCTGTCTCCCTCCCCCACCAATTTCTTTCCTTCTTTCCTTCCTTCCTTCTCTCAAACATCTGACGTTCATGTTTTTTCAGCTGTCAAACATTTGATGTTCATGTCTTGTGACTCTCCAACATCTGACATTTATTCTGTGCGGCTCTTACTTGAAGCAAATTTGGCCACCCCTGCTGTAGAGCAAAGTCTCTATTTTCCCCATTGGCTGAGGCTCCTCTCTTGGGAAAGAAGTGGGGAGGGGGGAGGGAGAGTTTGCTTTGACACTGACCACAATATTGCAAGAGTGCTAATACTTTAAGCATGTTTTATTTTAGGGTGCTTTTAAAAAAAAATCTTTTAATTGTGTTTGTGTCCTTTATAAAATTAGTATTTCCACTACCTGGCATTACATTTTAGGACACACATGACCCGGCTCAACAAAGTCTCATTTATGTCAGATCTGGCCCTCATAACAAATGAGTTTGACACCCCTGGATTAGACTTAGTACCTTCCCCTCCATCTTACAGACCCCATCCCAGGTGGCTTTTGTCCTAGCAGGACCCATGATCCTCCGCATGGCTTTTTCTGGGTGGTCAAATGTGACCTCTCTTCCCTTTTTCTGCACTGCAAAAGCTCGTTGAATCCAACCTGATATTTAAGTACACACCTTGGAAGATGCAGCTCTATGGAGTGATACCGGGCTCCACTAAAAGCAAAACAAAATATAGCTTTGGAGTTAGATAAGTGACCAGTGCAATTTGTTTCTGTCAACCATTTAGGTCTTAACTTCTTGCATAGTTTCATAGAGGTGCCTTCAGTCCTCCTGATTCAGAAGAGGTGTCACTGACAGAACCCCTTTGGTAGATCCCAGTAGGCAGCCGTGTTGGTCTGAAGCAATAGACCAAAGTGGTAGACAAGTGCACTTTTAAGACCAACTAAGTTTTATTCAGGATGTAAGCTTTCGTATGCTCTTAAGCAGACTTCATCAGACAAATGGGAATGGAAGCAGCAATTCTTAATATAAGTGGGCAGTTTGGAATCATGGGAATGTTTTTAGCAGATTAAAAGAATCACAAATAGGCATCTGTGTTTGTTAGCATTAGGACAAAACAGGGCTGAAAAAACTCTAGAAACTCTAAAACTAAAAAAAAAAAAAAATGCTAGTGTTTTTTCAGCCCTCCAACTAGAATTCCACGCCTGGTCCCCAGCCTTCAGCAGAAGTATTTCCGGAAGCACAGGAAGCTGCTGGGTAGAGGGATGCTTTGGAAATATCACTTCCGTCAAGTTTCTACACGGACATAACTTTGACTCCAACCCAGGGCTAACATTCTAAAGTCTGTCACTCTAATTAATAACAGTCCCCCCACCCTCGCCCAAGTTGATGCACGCTTCGATTTATTGATGGATGTACATTGCAGTTATTCTTAAAATTACAAGGCTTCTATAAGCTTAGAGGAAACAAATCTTCTTTTATTTGCTTCTCAGTGGCACAAAGACGAACAGATTTACAGATCCGAGCATGCAAATGTATTATCCAATGTGAAAGGACAGCTCGTGCATCAGACTTGTGAAATGGGCTACAAATGCAATAAAAACATAACATATTCAGAAGTTGAAAGAACTGGAGGGACACGCAGGAGCTGTTCATCTCCTGGGGTGGTATGGGGTCTGGCACAACCCCGCATCCACACCTTTTGTGTGAAGACAAAGCTTCGTCATCAAGCCATGCTTAGGTGATGTGCTGCACAATGCCTTAACCTCCACTTACCAAATGCAAACTAGATAGGCTAAAGCAGGGGTGTCAAACATGTGGCCTGGGGGCCAAATCAGGCCCCTGGACAGCTCCTATCAGGCCCCCAAACAACTGGCTGTCATCTGCTTCCTTCTTCCTCTCTCTTGTTTCTTTCTGCATCACAGCTTGCTTTGCAAGGCTTGTTCAATTGCACAGGAGCTACAGAGCAAAGTCTCTATTTTCTCCATTGGCTGAGGTTTCTCCCTTAGGGAGGAAAAGAGGGAGGCAGAGCTTGTTTTTCCAGGCTCTCTCAATCACACAGCTGAGCTATTGAGCCAAACCTCTCTTCCTTTGTATTGACTGAGACTCCTCCTCCACCAGTCCCTTGGGTAAAGAAGGAAACTGGGCTTCCTTTGCCCAGTTCCCTAGATCCCATGGGAGAAATACAAAGAAAGTACCTTTAAACCAACAAGTGTTAACGTTTTAAGCATGCTTTAAGTTTTAAAATATATATATATGTTTAATTGTGTGTGTCTATGTCCTTTATTGGATTTATATCCCACCCTCCGCTCTGAAGAGTCTCAGAGCGGCTCACAATCTCCTTTACCTTCCTCCCCCACAACAGACACCCTGTGAGGTGGGTGGGGCTGAGGAGGGCTCTCCCAGCAGCTGCCCTTTCAAGGACAACTCCTACCAGAGCTATGGCTGACCCAAGGCCATGCTAGCAGGTGCAAGTGGAGGAGTGGGGAATCAAACCCGGCTCTCCCAGATAAGAGTCCGCACACTTAACCACTACACCAAACTGGCTCTATACCAACCACTACACCAAACTGGCTTTATAAAGTTTATATCTCTGCTACCTAATCTTAAATAGGGACACACATGGCATGGCCCAACATGGCTTGGCCCAGCCCAACATGGCCTGGCCCAACAAGGTCTCATATATGTCAGATCCAGCCCTCATAACAAATGAGTTTGACGTCCCTGGGCTAAAGACTAGTCTAAAGAAACTGCAAGTGGTAGGTCATGGGAGAGAATCCCAGGCGTGTGCATACCCTCCTGCATGTACATCAACCACCACAGTAGAAGACAGACACAGGATACAGGATGATCTTGACAGGCTGGAAAACTGGGCTAAAACCAATAAAATGAATTCTAACAGGGAGACATGTAAAGTTCTGCATTTAGGTAGGAAAAATTCAATGCATGGTTATAGGATGGGGGAGACTTGTCTTAGCAGTAGTATGTGTGAAAAGGATATAGGGGTCTTAGTGGACCATACGCTGAACATGAGTCAACAGTGTAATGCGGTGGCTAAAAAGGCAAATGCACTTTTGGGCTGTATCAACAGAAGTATAGTGTCCAGATCATGTGAAGTAATGGTATCGCTTTACTCTGCTCTGGTAAGACCTCACCTGGAGTATTGGGTTCAGTTCTGGGCAGTTCATTTTAAGATGGATATAGACAAGCTGGAACAGGTCCAGAGGAGGGTGACGAAGATGGTGAGGGGGCTGGAGACCAAGTCCTATGAAGAAAGATTGAAGGAGCTGGGCATATTTAGCATGAAGAGGAGACAGCTGAGAGGTGATATGATCACCATCTTCAAGTACTTGAAGAACTGTCATATAGAGGATGGTGCAAAATTGTTTTCTGTGGCCCCAGAAGGTAGAACCAGAACCAATGGGTTGAAATTAAATCAAAAGAGCTTCCGGCTCAACATTAGGAAGAACTTCCTGACTGTTAGAGCGGTTCCTCAGTGGAAGAGGCTTCCTCAGGAGGTGGTGGGCTCTCCTTCTTTGGAGGTTTTTAAACAGAGGCTGGATGTCCATCTGACAGCAATGAAGATCCCGTGAATTTAGGGGGAGGTGTTTGTGAGTTTCCTGCATTGTGCAGGGGGGTTGGACTAGATGACCCTGGAGGTCCCTTCCAACTCTACGATTCTATGATCTCTGTCCACATCTGTATGCATTCTATACTTACGATCTTTTAGACTGGTGTAAAAGAAAAGGCTTTGTCACATGAACCAGTTGCAACTGCATGGATAGTCTTATTGCTTCTATATAGGGACGGCATGGAATACGAAAATGGAAGTTCGTTTCATTTTGTGATTTGTCTGATTTCTGACCCAGTTTGCATTCCATTGGTTTGTTTGGTTCAGGAGGTGTGAAACTCACCTGGAGTCTTCAGCAGGCTCTCCTCCACCAGCCTCCAAGTTTGGCAAAGGCTGGATTTGGAATGCCTGGGTTATAGCCCCCCAAAGCCAGTGCCCCCGGGAAAGCTTCGCTTCAGCACTCATCGACAACTTTTTGTGCTGAAGAATGGGAGCTCCATGACTGGCTCCAAGAGCTGCCAATCAAGCTACAGACCAGCGGCGTCACTAGGGCGGGGCCAAGGGGGGCATCGGCCCTCCCCCAGAGCATTCTCATTGGCCCCAGGCACTGACCCATGACCCCCACCCCCCAACAGGAAGGGGCTGGCCCTGGGACTAGAACGCTGCTGCTGTGTGTGGGCTGGCCGGGATTCTAAAACCGGGGCCACGCTGCCGCCGGCTCAGCTAAAAGCGTGTGGGTGAGTGGGGGAAAACTTAAATGCTGCAAAACTGGTATCTTGGATTACGGGGGCTGGTCATGTGACCAGAGGGTGGATGAGGGAGGGGCCATGTGAAGTGGGAGGGGTTGTGTGCGGAGGGGGTGACACAGCCCTCCAAAAGGGGTGATGCCCAATGGGGGGATGGGGGGGTGACTTGAATCAGTTACACCCCAGGGTGCAACCCACCCTAGTGACGCCTCTGCTACGGACAACTGCTATGGGTATTTCTTGGGCTCCTGGGTGTCCATGCCCAGCGTTGCCTAGCAATGGACTGAATCAGTGCCAGGCTTTCTGGGAAAATGAACTGCAAAGATGAGACAAATGAAGCAGTTTGAAATGATCCAAGAATCGGCCTCATTCGTGCACGAATTTTGATTCATGGTTCGGTTCATGCTCATAGCTACTTTTGAAGCATAGCAGGAGTTGGGAAAAGCGGGTCTTTATAAGTGGGTTGGGGGAAAAAAAAGACTGCCTATGTGTGTATTTTAGCTTGGATCCAGTCAGAAATCAGCAGAAGACACTGGGAGGGGCAGGTACTTCCTTCCAAGCAACATTCCCTTTGGCCCCTACAGAACAATGATTTCTTGAGTCACAGAAACCACATGGACTAAAGGACACATGGTTTGGAACAGGGGTGGCCAACGGTAGCTCTCCAGATGTTTTTTGCCTACATCTCCCATCAGTCCCAGCCATTGGCCATGCTGGCTTGGGCTGATGGGAGTTGTAGGCAAAAAAACGTCTGGAGAGCTACCATTGGCCACCCCTGGTTTAGAAGAAAAAAGAGCCATTTTTATACACCACTTTTCTCTGCCTTAAGGAGTCTCAAACGTGGCTTACTTCTCCCCTTTCTCTCCCCACAACAGGCACCTTGCAAGGTAGGTGGAGCTGAGAAAGGTCTGAGAGAATAGGGACTGGCCTGAATTTAACCAGTAGGCTTCGAATGGGCACGGAATGCAAAAAATGGAGTGAGGAATGTTTAAAGCAAGCGCTAGGATCGCTCCCTCCCCCCTCCGATCCCAGTGCTTGCTTTAAACATCACAGCTGAAGGCAGGAACACAGGCAAGTAGGAAGCACCCGCCCCCTCCGCAAACGCAGCGCTTTGCGAGCGCCGGCTGTGGAGAGGGCAGCGTGCTTCCTACTTGCCTGTGTTCCTGCCTTCAGCTGTGATGTTTAAAGCAAGCGCTGGGGTCGGAGGAGGGAGCGATCCCAGCACTTGCTTTAAACATCACAGCTGAAGGCAGGGACACAGGCAAGTAGGAAGCACGCTGCCCCCTCCGCAGCCGGCGCTTGCGAAGCGCTGGAGCCACGTGGAGCGATCCCAGTGCTTGCCTGAAGAAGACGGAGCCAGGCAAGCAGGCGCGGGGAAAGCGCCGGATCGGAGGAAGAGGCAGCGGATCGCCCCCCAGGAGGAAGGTGCGTCCTATCCTCCGGAGCGCCTTATGGTGTGAAAAATACGGTAATTAAACCAAATAAACTAACTAAAAAATCTTTGAGCGATACCACTGTGGGACTGGGAACGCATGGGAATCTGCATGGCGTCTGCTGTTGGTTGAGCGGATCCATTGACATATTGGGCGGGGGACTCAGATCTAGAACTGCACATGACCCTCAACACATTTCTTTACTCACTTTATGGAACCCCTGTTCTCATAGTTGGAAGGAAGCCCCATAGCTGTGCAAAAAAAGTATCTCACTACGCTTCCTAGATGTTGGAACATGGCACAAGAGGTCCTTGAAAGAGAGCCAGCATTGTGTACTGGTTAAGAGTGGGGGACTCTAATCTGGAGAACTGGGTTTGATTCCCCGCTTCTCCTCCACATGAAGTTTGCTGGGTGACTTTGGGCCAGTCCCAGGTGTCTCAGAACTCTCTCAGCCCCACCTGCTTCACAATGTGCCAGTTTGAAGTAGTGGTTAAGTGTGTGGACTCTTATCTGGGAGAACCGGGTTTGATTCCCCACTCCTCTACTTGCAGCTGCTGGAATGGCCTTGGGTCAGCTATAGCTCTGTAGGAGTTGTCCTTGAAAGGGCAGCTTCTGGGAGAGCTCTCTCAGCCCCACCTACCTCACAGGGTGTCTGTTGGGAGGGGGAGGTAAAGGAGATTCTGACTGCTCTGAGACTCTGAGATTCAGAGAATAGGGCGGGATATAAATCCAGTTTCTTCTTCTTCTTTTGAGAAGGGAAAAGCAATTGTAAGCCACTTGGAGACTCCTTAAGGTAGAGAAAAGTGAGGTGTAAAATACTACTCTTCTTCATTGAGAGCTCTTAGTCCATCTCAATGGCCATTATCCATCGAAATACGAACAGAACTCTTCAAGCTCATTCAACTCACACAATTAGGACTGAATGAAGTTGCATTACACAGCTTTCTCAAGCAGATCCCACAAACCTTTGGTTCTGAGAAAAAGAGCATTGTGTATGTGCAGATGTGCAGTGATCCTCAAAAAAGCCAAGGGGAAGACAAGGTTTGGATACAAGGATTTCACACAAGACTACTGTTAACATCTATAAGAGCTTGCTGGGGGGGAAGAGTAGATGACTGGGGAAGGCAAGGGCAAACCACCCCGTAAAAAGTCTGCCGTGAAAACATCGTGATGCGACATCACCCCAGAGTCAGAAATGACTGGTGCTTGCACAGAGGACTACCTTTACTAGGCAGCCCCAAACTCTGCTCATGACCTGAGTTTGATCCCAGCGGAAGCTGGGTTCAGGTAGCCGGCTCAAGGTTGACTCAGCCTTCCATACTTCTGAGGTCAGTAAAATGAGTACCCACCTTGCTGGGGGAAAAGCGTAGATGTCTGGGGAAGGCAATGGCAAACCACCCCGTAAAAAAGTCTACCGTGAAAACTTCATGATGCGACGTCGTCCTAGAGTCGGAAACGACTGATGCTCGCACAGGGGACTACCTTGACCTTTTTACTTTTAAAATGAAAAAAGCAGAAAGTAGAGAAAGAAGTCCTTTTTCTCCCTTTCTCACAATACAAGAACTCGTGGGCATTCGATGAAATTGCGGCGCAGTCAGGTCAATAGTGAGAAATAGGGGGGAAGGGAAAACAAGAAAGGTGTATTTGCTGCCTTATACTGGATCAGACCCTTGGTCCATCAAAGTCAAGACTGGCTAGTCGGACCAGAGGTGGTCCTTCAGGGTCTGAGGTGGAGATCATTCACATTGTTTACTGCCTTTTCCTCCTCCTCCTCCTCCTCTTTCTCCTCCTCCTCCTCTTCTTCTTTTTTTAAAAAAACCCTGCAATAGGGTTGTCAATCCCCTGGTTTGGAGGCCCTCCCCCCACTTCAGAGTCAACAGAAAGTGGGGGAGAGGAGCAGAAAAGGGCAACTAGAAAGGGCTGGAACACTTTCCCTATGAAGAAAAGTTAAAACGCTTGGGGCTCTTTAGCTTGGAGAAACGTCGACTGCGGGGTGACATGATAGAGGCTTACAAGATTGTGCATGGGATGGAGAAAGTAGAGAAAGAAGTCCTTTTTCTCCCTTTCTCACAATACAAGAACTCGTGGGCATTCAATGAAATGGCGGAGCAGTCAGGTTAAAATGGATAGAAGGAAGTACTTCTTCACCCAAAGGGTGATTGACATGTGGAATTCACTGCCACAGGAGGTGGTGGTGGCTACAAGCATAGCCAGCTTTAAGAGGGGATTGGATAATAATATGGAGCAGAGGTCCATCAGTGGCTATTAGCCACAGTGTGTATATATATATATGTGTGTGTGTGCGCGCGCGTGTGTACATATTTATGTATATGTGAGTGTGTGTGTGTATACACACACACGCACATATTTTGGCCACTGTGTGATACAGAGTGTTGGACTGGATGGGCCATTGGCCTGATCCAACATGGCTTCTCTTATGTTCTTATGTGACACAGAGTGTTGGACTGGATGGGCCATTGGCCTGATCCAACATGGCTTCTCTTAGGTTCTTATGTGACACAGAGTGTTGGACTGGATGGGTCATTGGCCTGATCCAACAGGGCTTCTGTTATGTTCTTATGAAATGTTTGCTGGGCACTCCATTATTCCCTATGGAGATGATCCCCATAGGGTATAATGGACAATTGATCAGCAGGTATCTAAGGCTCGGGGGGGGGGCTTTTCTTGAGGTAGAGGCGCCAAATTTTCAGCATAGCATCCAGTGCCTCATCCTCCAAGTTTCAAAAAGATTGGACCAGGGGGTCCACTTCTATGAGCCCCAAAAGAAGGCGTTCCCATCTTTCATTATTTCCAGCGGAGGGAAGGCATTTAAAAGCTGCGCGGACCCTTTCAATGTGATGGCCAGAACTCCCTTTGGAGTTTAATTGTGCTTGTCACAACCTTGCTTCTGACTCCGCCCCAAAGTCTCCAGGCTCCACCCCCAAGGTCTCCTGGCTCCACCCCCAAAGTCCCCAGCTATTTCTTGAGCCGGACCTGGCAGCCCTAACGTGGGATCTTGTGCATGCAACACAGAGGCTCTTTCACGGAGCCGCAGCTCCTTTGTTCGCCTGATAGATAGTCGGGGACTGAAAAAGTGGATCTTCACTCAGCCTGGTGTTTCTTCCTCCAAGGCACTCCATACATCTATTCAGTATTTTGCATGGCTCTTCAGGGTATTCCCTTCCACCCCCCACCCCCGTTCTTCACTTACGTTACAAGAAAGAAAAAGGTTGGAGCCAAAGGACCACTGCAGGATCATAATGCCGACTCCAGCAAAACAGAAACGGGGAAGAGAGAAGGCAGGGGCACTGTATCACAAGTGGTCATTTGAGGCCAATAAATTATGACCATAACTATGCCGGTGTCATTTAAGTACTCTTTCGTTTCTGATGATAAAGCACTAGCTTATCACTGGGCTGACAGCTGCAAACCTCAGTGGCCTCTGCTGGCAGCTTGCCCATTTGTTACCTGGTTGGCTGAGCTGCTCGGAATTTAGAGCAGCTCAAGCGGGTCGCGGGCTTGAAAAGGACCATCTGGGCCCGAATATTCCCACGGTTTCCAAAGCAGCGGGTCAGGGGCTAGGGGCAGGGCTGGGCAGGAGTGCCGTGAGATTTGGAAGCGGCGGAAAGGATTGCTCGCAGACCCGGAAGGAAATGGGCCAGGTTGTCTTTCGTGTTTCGAGACAGGTGTCGGAAAAACAAGAGGCAAAGCTTATATTTCCCCTGGCTTCTTTTAAAAAAGCCCCTGCACACCCTAGGCAAGGGGTAGCCAAACTGTGGTTCAGGAGCCACATGTGGCTCTTTTATACATATTATGTGGCTCTCAGTCCCCCACTACCCCGTCAGCTAGCTTGGGGAAGGCATTTGTCTCTTTAAATCGGACCTCCAAGCGAAGCCAGCTGGCATCTTGCATTTAAAGTTATAATTGGTTTCTTTCCACTTCTCCCTTCTTCCATACTTCTATTAATTAATCCATTAATTCATCTTTAAATTGGTTGCTAGAGAGGGAGGGAGGAAGGAAGGAAGGAAGGAAGGAAGGAAGGAAGGAAGGAAGGAAGGAAGGAAGGAAGGAAGGAAGGAAGGAAGGAAGGAAGGAAGGAAGGCAGGCAGGCTTACAACACCCTGTAAGCTCTTGGAGGATTGGCTACATTAAGAGTGTGTGGCCTAATATGCAAATGAGCTCATGCTAGAATTCCACCTCTGGCCTTTCCGGGCATCTGACTTCAGGAGTGTGCAAGCAAGGCAGATTGGTGGTGTGAACCCAAGAATCTGCTCTAGGTTCTTACCGGTATTTTTAAAAAAAACAAAAAAAAACTGCCCAGAGCGCATGGCCACTAAAAATGTAAAAAAAAAAAAAAAAAAAAAAAAGAATTGCGCTAAGGGGCTGGTGCGCAACAACCATGTGAACATGCCAAAGTGCCCCCTGCGGGATATACGGGCACATCATGCAGGACCGTCTGATCGGGATTTGGCCTGTCCAGTTTGGGGTGGCACAGTTTGGGATGTCATGAGGTACTGGCATTAAAGTTGTGAGCGAGTGATTTGGCTACTGCATAAATTATTTAGCTCTGGGACCATCATAAATTAGTTTGCTCTAGGACCCATAAGGAGAAACAGTTTGGTGTAGCAGTTAAGTGTGCGGACTCTTATCTGGGAGAATTGGGTTTGATTCCCCACTCCTCCACTCGCAGCTGCTGGAGTGGCCTTGGGTTAGCCAGAGCTCTGGCAGAGGTTGTCCTTGAAAGGGCAGTTGCTGTGAGAGCCCTCTCAGCCCCACCCACCTCACAAGGTATCTTGTGGGCAGGGGGGAGAAGATATAGGAGATTGTAAGCCACTCTGAGATTCAGAGTGGAGGGCGAGATATAAATCCAATATCATCATCATCTTCTTCTTCTTCCTGAGCTAAGGCAAGCAATGTGTTAGCTGGAGACTAAAAAACTGTGACCTAGCTCGCACTAACTCAGCTTAGACGTAACACTGGACGTCTCCCGCACACCCCAAGCTGCCCGTCTGTACTCAGCCTCTCAATGGGCCGAGGACGCCTAGCATGTTTCTATAGCAGAGTGAGATTCGAACCCAGGTCTACCAGATCCCAGTCTGACATTCTAACCACACACAAAATCTATCTTATTTGAACAGCTTTCTGATTCTAGACTTCCTTATTTCTTTCTTGCTTGCACTGCACTTTTCTATTTTCTAAATTGCCTTTTTTATAGCATTCCACTGTTTATATCCTTTTCCATTCCAGGTATCTCTTGATTGCAGGCACATTTCTTTTATATTAGAAGAACCTGGAGAGATGTGGTTTTTACTTTATTGCTATCATAAGAAACAGATCTTTCTTTCGGTCTGTCTTTCATTCTGTCTTTTGTCACAATTGCTCATTTTGTCAGTTGCGTTAGATAAATGTCTCTGCCAAGGCTAGATCTGGGGCAAATGACAGCTAATTTTGCATTTCCTGTAAGCCATTCATGGTAGGCACTTGATTTCCCTTGTGCCCCCACCCATCTGTAGAATTTGCATGCCTCAAAACCTTTGCTTTAAATAGCTCATACTTCTAGCCCTCTTGAATTGACGATTCGTTCAATATGGTATTGCAGTGTCTGGAGAAGAAGAAGATGATGATGATATTGAATTTATATACCGCCCTGTACTCTGAATCTCAGAGTGGTCACAATCTCTTCTACCTTCCTCCACCACTACCACAACAGACACCCTGTGAGGTGGGTGGGGCTGAGAGAGTTTTTTTACAGCAGCTGCCCTTTCAAGGACAGAGAGTGGTCTACAATCTCCTTTCCCTTCCTCCCCCACAACAGACACCTTTTAGGTGGGTGGGGCTGGAGAGGGCTCTCACAGCAGCTGCCCTTTCAAGGACAACGTCTGCCAGAGCTATGGCTGACCCAAGGCCATTCCAGCAGCTGCAAGTGGAGGAGTGGGGAATCAAACCCGGTTCTCCCAGATAAGAGTCCGCGCACTTAACCACTACACCACACTGGCTCTGCACATTACTGCACAGTCCTCATCTGAATACTCTGCCTCTTTGTGGGAGTTAATGGCCCCTTGGGGGTTGTCTAAAGGGGGCATCCAAAACCTGAGGGGAGGGACAGATGAGGACACTTGGGATGTTAGGTTGTCTGTTCAATCCACTGGCAGTGTTTTCTGATAGCGGAGGAGAGTTTTTACTGAGACTGTTCTCCAACCCTGAGCATAAAATCTGAGATCATAGATTTCTCCTGCAGAGCTTTACTGAACGGCTCACAGCAAATAGGAATCAAGGCTAACAGTAAGGAGCTGGCTTATGGCCAACATGCACAAGGATCTCATATGTATATATATCTATATGGAGCCCTGTGCACAGAGTGGTAAGCTGCAGTACTGCAGTTCAAGCTCAGCTTCCCGTCCTTCCGAGATTGGTAAAATGAGTACCCGGCTTGCTGCAGGCAAAGTGTAGATGACTGGGGAGGGAATGGCAAACCACCTCATAACAAATGCCTGCCAAGAATGTCATGATGTGACGTCACCCCATGGTAATGACTCGGTGCTTGCAGAGGGGACTGCCTTTACATCCATCCATCTATCTATCTATCTATCTATCTATCTATCTATCTATCTATCTATCTATCTATCTATCTATCTATCTATCTATCTATCTATCTGTCTGTCTGTCTGTCTGTCTGTCTGTCTGTCTGTCTGTCTGTCTGTCTGTCTGTCTGTCTGTCTGTCTGTCTGTCTGTCTGTCTGTCTGTCTGTCTGTCTGTCTGTCTGTCTGTCTGTCTATATCTATCATCTGCCTGTCTATCTATCTGTCTGTCTACCTATTTACCTATGTCTGTTAGTCTATATCTATCTGTCTATCTATTTATCTGTCTGTCTGTCTGTCTGTCATCTCTCTCTCTCCCTCTCTTTCCCTCTCTCGGTTTATAGGTTTAGGTTTATTGGATTTATATCCCGCCCTCCCCACCAAAGCAGGCTCAAGGCAGCTCACAACCAGTAAAATCAGAACAATTGTACAATTAAGCAATTAAACAATTAAAACAATGGAACAGTTAAAACAGTTGAAACAATTTGGTGCTAATCATATTTGGTATTATCTCACTTCAGATGACATTCAGTATATATTAGATGTACATCAGTCACACCATATCAGTCATTCCAGATCAATTAAAGGCCTGCCAGAATAGTGTTGTCTTACAAGCCTTGTGGAACTGGGTGATATCCCACAAGGCCCTAACCTCTTCCGGCAGTTGATTCCACTAGTAGGGGGCAGCAATCGAGAAGGCTCTGTCTCTGGTGGACTTTAATCTAGCTTCCCTCCCGAGATCTCCTCCTCCTCCTCCTCCTCCTCCTCCTCTTCTTCTTCTTCTTCTTCTTCTTCTTCTTCTTCTTCTTCTTCTTCTTCTTCTTCTTCTTCTTCTTCTTCTTCTTCTTCTTCTTCTTCTTCTTCTTCTTCTTCTTCTTCTTCTCTGTTCTCCTTTCAAGAACAAGTCAAAATGAGGGCAGGGTATGGTGACCCCGATCAAATTCTCTGTCTTGTTGTGCCAACACCAAATCCTGTTATTTGTTTTCATATGCTTTTTTCTGGGTGGTCCGAAGAGTTGCCTAGAGCGACTCCTTGTCTGTGGGCCTGGGAGGACTCTTAGCCATTCTGTTCGTTCTCTACAAACTCCTGTTCTTAAGTGGCACAACAAAATGAACATTTCTTTGGGGTTACACTTTTCAGCAACATCTCTGTTTGGAAGTGAGGGGAGTTCCTTCCTATCTGAGGAACAGCTGGGTATTTTTGAGACAACTAAGGTAGGTAGGATTACCACATCATTTTTAATGTTGATGTTTCCAGATAAAAAGCTCTCATGGATGGAATGGGGAAGATAAGATGGCTAACATTACTGAGCTGCCTTCACTAAGCAGCGCTGACGACTGCCGTTTCAGCAGCCGGGGCATTCTTCATGATTAAAGTGGGACCCAAGCTCAAGTTAACCCAGCTGCTGTATCTGCTGTTGTAATTTTACATAAAAGAAATAACGCCTGCTAGAATAATGTCTCATTTAACATTGACGGTTGTGGTGTAGAGCTTAATAGCGTTAAATGTCTCCCTTTGTAAGCAATTCAGACAGGAGTCAACATGTCAAGTTTAATGCACTTTTTTAAAAAAACAACAACGACAACAACACTTGAAACTGGCAGACATAACAGACAGTAGAGTGTGTCCTCTGGGTTCTTCTTGGAGCTTTGCAGGGAACAATTTCCCTTCTCCATCTTGGGGGTTGGGGGACAACTGGGGACCCCTCAATTGCTAAGGAAAGCACAAATGTGGGGCGCTGGAAGGCAGGCAAGGCCCTTGCCCTTTCCAAATTCCACACTTGGGCCAATGCAGGCACCTGCTTTATGCTCCCACAGTGTGGAAGAGACATCTTAACCAGTGACCATCTTTATTAGAAGCTGTGACGGGCAGGAGGCTGTCCTTCTTATGTACGGCATTGCCTGAGCTTGCGACAGGCACTCCGTGCAAACCAGGATCCTGAAGCCTGGAAGAACTGGCCAATCAGGATGCTAGGCTTGTAGCAACTTGTAACAAAGAGATGCAAATGAAGGATTCTGGAGCTTGCCAGTAGGAGTAACTGTTGCCTGCCGGGGGAAGCGTGGTTAACCATGGCCAGATTGTATATAGTTGCAGTTTTGCCTGTGTTCCTTTGTGATTGTTTCTTCTTGCAATGAAGTGTTCTTGGTTGATTCAAAGCTGGCTGAACTCACTTTATTTTAGTTCTGTCCCAAAAATGGAAACAGCCACTTAGCTGAACCTGTGGGACAGCTGCTCCAGTGTCCATCACTTTTGGAACTCTGGAAGGAAGCACTGCGGGAGAGAGCGAAGTTCTGCCTCAGGGGAGACAGAAGTACTGAGAGCTCAGGTCTGGCTCAGAAAAAGAGTAGATGGAGTGAAAGGTAGCTCAGCCAGGCAGTGCGGCAGAGTGGTTTCGCTCTATCTCTGAGAGAGAAAACCAAGTTTAAATACATGAAGCTGCCTTCTGTTATATCAGACCCTTGGTCCATCAGTGTCAGTATTGTCTACTCAGACTGGCAGCAGCTCCCCAGAGGCTCATGCAAAAGTCTTTCATATCACCTCCTGCCTGGTCCTTTTAACTGGAGATGCTGAGGTTTGAACCTGGGACCTTCTGCATGCAAAGCAGATTCTCTACTGCTGAGTCACGACCCCTCTCCAAATTACCCAATTGTTAGACCTTTTTCTGGTAATGAACAGACCTTGTACATTCACTCTTACTGATTCCGCACTAGCAGTTGCTCCACCCCTTTGGCTTCTACTTTTCCCAGCTCAACCAATCAATTCCCCGCCAGTTGCTGTGCAGCCACATTTTAACCCTCATCTCCCTCCAATTTTTCCTGCATCTTCCTGATCTCCGAAAACCAAGATCAGGAAGACTGGGGGAAACTGGAGGGAGATGTGGGTCAAAATGCAGCCATACAACAACTGGTGGGGAATCGATCAGTTGAGCCAGTAAAAGGAGAAGCCCAAGGGCAGAGCAACTGCTACTGTGGAATCAGACCGTGACACTTGGGAAAGGGCAGGCTGATGGGTGTAGAATCCTGTGCGGGCGAGAGGATCCAACCTAGTGAATTAGCAGAAGACAAAGAAGTGCTGCTGATCTATTCCTTGAAACCAACCTGTAAATAAAGAAGTCTTCTTTAGGGTTTGTAGAATCTTTTGGGCACAAGTGCTGTGTTCTACTGGAGAAAGTTTTTCTTCCAGACGTTTCGTTCTCAGCTGCGGAGAACATCCTCAATGGCGTTGCAGCTGGAGCAGGCCTGACCTTCTTGGCTGCTGTGCATTGAGTGAGGCCAGGGCTGCTGGAGAGCTGCTATTTCTAGGCTGGAGGGGGTGTGGTGAGAGGGCAATTGGTTTGTGAATGTACCCATTGTCTGGTGGGGCTTCCTGGAAGGGTGGTGATAAGGAAACTGGCTGTTGAATGTGACCATTGTTCTGTGTTGATTGCTGGGAGGGTTGGAAGGGGTGTGAAGATAAGGAAGATGGTTGTTGATTGTGCTGATTGTTCTCTGGAATGTGCTGGTTGTTCTGTGACCTTTTGCAATTTGTAGTCTGTAGGGTGTTTTGCAGAGCTGGATACCAAGAATGGTGGATGGAAATACCTTCTTCCTTTCTGTTAAAGTTGTGCTGGTGTTTGTAAATCTCAATAGCTTCTCTGTTCAGGCGGGTGTGATAATGTGAGTCTTCTGTTTTGTAAATATTAAAAAAAATCTGGCCTCAGTGATCTCTGTATTTTGTTGGCTCAATACAAAATTTACCTCACGAAAGTGAATCCTAAGCTCATACACTTACAACCTTCAGAACACCTGGTGACTGAGGGGAAAGTTTATAATTTCAAACAACCCTAGTTTCCCCAGAATCACAGAAGGCTGTGTGAGTCCCCTGAGGTGACAAAAATGGCCTGTCAGAGGAGCCACCTAAGCAGTTTCTGACTAGATGCTTTTTAGACAGTGGTGTAACACCACAAAACCAGTTTCTTTTAACTATGGTTTGTGAAACCAGCATTCAGTTTGCAAATAATCAAATGCTGCCTTAATAGTCTCTGGTCTTTTCCGCATCTTTTCAGTTTGGTGTAGTGGTTAAGTGTGCAGACTTAAGTCTGGGAGAACTGTGTTTGATTCCCCACTCCTCCACTTGTAGTTGCAGGAATGGCCTTGGGACAGCTATAGCTCTCGCAGAGCTGCCCTTGAAAGGGCAGTTTCTGGGAGTGCTCTCAGCCCCAACTACCTCACAGGGTGTCTTTTGTGGGGGAGGAAGGTAAAGGAAATTGTAAGCTGTTCCGAGGCTCTGAGATTCAGAGTGAAGGGTGGGGTATAAATCCAATATCATCATCGTCATCACTGTTGTCATCATCATCTTCTTCTTCATCGTCTTCTTCTTCATTGTCTTCTTCTTCTTCTTCTTCCCAACCCTGCTTAGCTTTCAGGGCAAGTGAGAAGCAAACACAGCTGGTATCCTGGCCTACATAGTGGTTAGGGCAGTGCTGGAGAACATGCCAGGGTTATGGGTCTCAGTCTCAGTACAAATTGTTACCTAGGATTTCAAGGCCTAACCTGACAACCATTGAGAGACCAGATGGTGTGGGGACATGACCATCAGCCATCATGCGATGTCACTGGCTGAGAAACCTGAAAGTGAAGTCACACCTCTTTAGGAATTGTTCGAAACTCGATGGTGGCAATTTTTTCTTCCTTTCTTCAGCCACAGGAGTAATGTTGGGCAAGGTCTACTGAAAGCGGGAGATCTGCCACCCAACACGACAGTGCTATTGTTACTAAAAGACTTTTTTTTGGGGGGGGGGGTTGTTTTATTTTTCATATTTCTTTTCCACATTTTGAAACCAGAATAAGCTGAGTTTCTCTCTGTAACTCTAGAAATGGGATTCTGGACCAAGTCTAAGGAAGACAAGCACATCTAATGAATGAAGACAGATCCATACACTATAAAAGCCGTAGGTTATATTTGGGGCTCCCACCAACCAACCAAATATTTTGGTCTGTTAAGTGACTGATAACCTACATGATATTTCCCTCCACCAAAGACAAAATGTTTATTGACTGTAGGCAGCTGCCATACATAACTGGCGTGCTGCTTTGGCTTTTCTGGGTCACACGTCTGTCTTGAAGTACGATTCTCACCTAATGGCTGTCCTAGTTCTCCCCCATAAAGGCTATTTGGGCCAAACTGAACCACTTTTAGAAAGCAGCTCATGTTTGCATTGCCTGGTTCTATATACAGAGAGAGAGAGAGAGAGAAGAAGAAGAAGACTGCAGATTTATACTCTGCCCTTCTCTCTGGATCTGCAGATTTGTTCTCTGCCCTTCTCTCTGCTTCTCTCAAAGCAGCTTACAATCTTCTATATCTTCTCCCCCCATAACAGACACCCTGTGAGGTAGGTGGGGCTGAAGAGGGCTCTCACAGCAGCTGCCCTTTCAAGGACAACCTCTGCCAGAGCTATGGCTGACCCAAGGCCATTCCAGCAGCTGCAAGTGGAGGAGTGGGGAATCAAACCCAGTTCTCCCAGATAAGAGTCCACGCACCTAACCACTACACCAAACTGGCTCTCCAGTTTGAGAGAGAGAGAGAGAGAGATTCCAGTTTGAGAGAGAGAGAGAGAGAGAGAGAGAGATTTTTTCCTGCTGGGAATGCAGTGGAATGGAGTTCTGGAACCATTTTGTGGAAACAAAAAATGCTGAGAACAAAAAATGTTCTCAAATTTGTTTTAAAGGTTGATTAGGGGGCATCTGTGTCTTTCTCCTTCATTCCCTCTTGAGAGTCCCAGCACCTCTTTTTCCAGAAAAAAAGCCCTGCATACACACAAACACAAATATACGAGGATGTATCTAAATACACTCACACACATATATAATACATATTTCTTTACCTTGTGAACTGGTTTGTGCCCGTGCCGAAATATAATAGGGAGACAAATTAAACAGAGAAAAAGAAAGCTATTTTTAAGCAAACTCCTTTGTTCCATTTTCTCCCTCGTGTAAAATGATTAAAAAGGATCAAACTGTTAAAATAGTTCCCCAATTCTAGTTCTGCTCAATGAAATGGTTAGAAGGAGGAGGGGGGGAAAAAAACCCAATACACTGAAGAGATAATTGGCATATTAAGCTAATCTTTTATTAATGTAACACAATTTTAAAATACATCTCGTCTCACCCAAAAGTCAGCATGGAAGTTTTTATATCATTATGATATAACTTCCTTCTTTAAAAAAAAAAAAAAAAGTTCTCTGCGGGATCCGCCTTTTCATAGCAAAAATTGAGATCCTTCCCCGTATTTATTTTAGATCTCACGCAGATTTTTACATAAGGGAAATTGGATGCTTGACTTTGGAGAAAGGACTACTTCGGTGCTGTTAAGCTGGGCAGATCCAGATAAATGCACAGTGGGATGCCCATTATCTGGTGGCAGGCAGATAGACATATGCAGATAATGGACGGGCTGCTGCTTCTGCCTCTGGATTGAGCCCAGGAGCCCTTCCTGTTTGGCATCTGTCCATCCGTATACAGCAACAGGCCATTTTGTTTATTAAAGGAATAATTGCAGAGGACTGCCACTGGTTTCTATGCAGCCCTGTTTCGTTCCCACTCGCTCTGTGCATGCACAGAGCACCACCAGGTTTAGGGTTACCAGGTCTGTGTTGAAAAATACCTGGAGACTTTGTGGGTGGAGCTGTGAGAGGGTGGGGTTTGGGGAGGGGAGGGGCCTCAGCATGGCACAATGCCCGAGAGTCTGCCCTTCAAAGCAGCCATTTTCTCCAGGGAAAAATAATCAAATCACCGGTCAACAATAAATATTCACGCTCTCATTGTGTGTACATGCTATTGATTTAGTGCAAATATAAGACAAAATGAAGAACAAAGGAATAGCAAGGTATTTGTACTCCCCCAAATTATACACTTAAACATTTCTACATAGGAACCAGCCTTAACCAAGTCCATCAGTAAGTGTTTTAGGGTGGAGTTCTTAAACGTTCTGCTGTGATGTTGCAAGAGAAAGAAAAAGGAGGGACCGTACAGAAAGAAGTCCTCACGGTTTCGCCTGTCTCACACTTCTTCAGCCTCTGTTCTCAGTGTTTTTCGGAGCCATGGTAATTATGTTACAGACACGGATCAATGCATGCTCTAAACCTCTTACTGATGGACTTGGTTAAGGCTAATTCCTATGCAGAAATGTTTTAGTGTGTAATTTGGGAGAGTACAAATACCTTATTGTTCCTTTGTTCATTTTGTCTTATATTTGCACTAAATCAATAGCATGTACACACAATGAGAGTGTGAATATTTATTGTTGACCAGTGATTTTATTATTTTCCTTTTAAAACACTGGTACCAGTTATTTATATTGTATTTTCTCCAGAGGAGCTGATCTCTGCCAGCTGGAGGTCAGTTGCAAAAGTGGGAGATTTTCAGGTCCCACCTGGAGGCTGGCAGCCATAATAGAGAAAAACCCAACAAGGTCGCCAACCTCCAGATTGTGGCTGGAGATCTCCTGGGATTTCGCAGTTAGGCAGTATAATAAAAAGTAGAGACATCACCCTGCCAACAAAAGTCCATATAGTCAAAGTGATGGTATTCCCAGTAGTAATATACGGCTGTGAGAGCTGGACCATAAGGAAGGCTGAGCGCAGAAGAACAGGTGCTTTTGAGGTGTGGTGCTGGAGAAGAATCTTGAGAGTCCCTTGGACTGCAAGAAGATCAAATCAGTCAGTCCTAAGGGAAATCAACCCAGACTGTTCCCTGGAAGGTCAGATGCTGAAGCTGAAATATTTTGGCCACCTACTGAGAAGGGAGCACTCACTGGAGAAGACCCTGATGCTGGGAAAGACAGAAGGCAAAAGAAGAAGGGGACGGCAAAAGATGAGATGGCTGGACAGCGTTACTGATGTTAACTAACATGAATTTGAATGGATTTTGGAGGATGGTGAAAGACAGGAAGGCCTGGCGTGACTTGGTCCACGGGGCCGCAAAGAGTCAGACTCGACTGTGCAACGGAACAACAACAGCAAACTTCATTTTGGCAGTTCAGTTCATGGTTGGCTGGGATATGGAATACTTTCACTTTTAAGAAATGATAAAATTGTGTCTCATTCTATGAACTGCAATAAGAAGAGCTGGATTTCCCGTGAATCCCTTAGCCACCCTAAACAATGGGCATTTGGAACGGGAACATTGTGTAAAAAGATTTAAGCGTAAATCCATATAAGATCATTCCTGTGGCTCTGAATAAGATTTTTGCACTAAGCAAAAAGTTGAAGAAGTAGCATTGGAACTGCCTGTCTACAACTGGGAGGCATGTGTCCGTCTGCTTGATTTAAGCATATTGCTGTTTTCATACGTACTTGTGAAGTGACTATCTTGTTAATAATGTTATCGGTACCTAGGGGACCGTCTAGGAAAAAAACCATGGAAAAAACAGAAGCATTCCAGCAGTTTAGTTTTGACACAGTGAAGTCAACAGGATTCATCATTCAGTTTCAGTTTCTCCAGGAGGAAGAAGAAGATATGTATATGGGACTGTTCTTATCATGTCATATTGATGTTATAATAAACAATCATACTTAAGAAGCACAGGGGTGGAATTCTAGCAGGAGTTCCTTTGCATGTTAGGCCCCTCGATGTAGCCAATCCTCCAAGAGTTCACAAGGGTCTTTTTTGTAAGCTCTTGGAGGATTGGCTACATCAGGGGTGTGTGGCCTAATATGCAAAGGAGCTCCTGCTAGAATTCCACCCCTGTGCTTCTTAAGTATGATTATTTATTATAACATCAATATGAAATGATAAGAACAGTCTTATATACATATCTTCTTCCTCCTCCTGAAGAAATTCCACCCTTGAAGCGAATAAGGTTTGCCTTATATGAATAGGGACTGTTCATGGCAGTTTAGCAGTTCTCCTTTGTAGTTTCACTTTAACGCTGAAATCCTAATCGTATTGCTCTATGACAAAAGTAAATGGCTCTCCGTGTGGTCACCATATTGTGCTAGGCTTCCGCCCGTCCCCAGCCAGCTGGACGGTGGGGGAAGCCCCGCCCCCACAGTCACCATGTAGTTTGAGAGCTCCTGCAGGTTTAGAAACTTGCAAACAGGTCCGTTTTTAAAATGTGTGCCTTTAAGGCTGAGTAGGAAGCAGGAAACAGGAAGGGCTTCATGGGAAAGGGTCAGTAACAGTTTCTTTGGAGAACGGCCCCTCCCTTTGTTTTGCTTTTGTTTTCGCAGCAAGTCAAGTTCTGCAGGAACAAGACCCAGTAAGTATTTGTGTGTGTGAGAGAGGGAGGGGGTAGGGGATTCTCTGGTTTGGAGGCCCTCCCCCAGCTTTAGAAAGCATGTGGGGGGAGGGAAATGTCTACTGAGCACTCTATTATTCCCTATGGAGAACGATTCCCATAGAGAAAAATGGGGAATTGATCTGCGGGTATTGGGGGCTCTGGGGGGGCTATTTTTTGAGGTAGAGGCACAAAATTTTTAGTATAGCATCTAGTGCCTCTCCCCAAAATACCCCCCAAAGTTTCAAAATGATTGGACCAGGGGGTCCAATTCAATGAGCCCCAAAAGATGGTGCCCCTATCCTTCATTATTTCCTATGGAAGAAAGGCATTTAAAAAGGTGTACTGTCCCTTTAAATGTGATGGCCAGAACTCCCTTGGAGTTCAATTATGCTTGTCACACCCTTGTTCCTGGCTCCACCCCCAAAGTCTCCTGGCTCCACCCCCAAAGTCCCCAGATATTTCTTGAATTGGACTTGGCAACCCTATATTGTGCACACCACAGAAACACCCATTGTTTAGCAGGGGTCATTTTGTTGAAAAAAGAGGTGCTGGAACTTAACAGCACAACTCATTTGCATAAGTCATTTGCATATGCCACACACCCCTGACATCACCGGAAGGTGTACTAAATTATGTCAGCTCAGCATCTGCCTTAAACTGCTTCTTGAATTAGAATTGCCATAATAAAACCTTACTCCCATCTTACTTTTAAAATTACATTCTCCTATGCGGCATCATGAAAATTTCCATCTGTCTGCTTTATATGTTTTGGTTATTTCCCCAATTTTTTTTTTTTTTTTATGTGGGGGGAAATATTAGAAAGCTTGTCAAATCTTAGAGTTCACCAAAACTCTCAGAGGTTTCCACAATGGAGCCCAGAGGCAAGTATTGGTGGTGGTGGTGGTGGTGGGGGGGGGTTAAGAAAAAAAGAGCACAATAAAATGTAGAGATTCTGAAGCTTTGCTCCTGTGAACTTCTGCTCAAAATGAGGCCTAGTTTAGGGTTCTTGTACTTCCTTTCTCTTGTACTTCCAGAGTAATGCCCGAAGAGGCAATTTGTATATCGACTTTAGACAATTAGAACATTTTAGAAAAACAGTGCAAACTAGAAACCAAGGCGCATCTTTCGCTTGGCAGGTGCGAAACCCACAGGCAGAATTCTATTTTCAGTTCTTTTCCCCACAGCTCTAAGCAGTCAATTTCTAAGGTGTATGCAGGGGTGGCGTGGGGGGGGGGGGAGGGGCTGTCTGCCTATTTGAATTCTGAAAGCCACTCCCGAGTTCTCATTTTGTCAATGTTATTAATGGCCCTGTTTCACAGATGGCCACGCTGCATCATGGGTTTTGTTCGCTTCAATTGTTTCGTCAGGTCAGCGTATGCCCTGCTTTTGGAGTTATGAGACTTTGGCAGGGCAGAGTCGACGTATTATTAAAACACAGAAGGTTAACTGCAAAAACATCTGTAGCGATTTACCTGAAATTTGGTGACCACGCCTTCCTTCAGCTCGGCAGTCATCTCTTTCCTCAGCAAATGAAAAGTTGCCTTGGAGGTTTTTGCGTAAGTGCGGAGGCCTCTGAAGTGGGCTAGCATATGTTCCAGTGGAAGGGGCACCTAATGTAAGGGGGGGGGGTGCATTACTGAAGTCACCCTCTCCCCCTTCATGTGCTGGATTTTGAAACCAAGGCAAGAGAATTCCAATTGTTAGTTTGCTGGAGACTCACCCAAGAAAAAAAATTTGGGGGGGTACCTACAAAGTAAGAATTAGTGAAATGCAAGAGGGAGAACAATTTGGGGGGAGAAAGCAGGCAAAAAAACCTGCTGCCGATCTGAGTACACACTACTGAATCGATGGACCAAAGGTCTAATACAGTATAAGGCAGCTTCATGTATTCATGTGTAGACAGGAGTGCCAAAGCTCATTAGCACAACTCATTAGCACAACTCATTTGCATCTGCCATACCCCTGACATCACCGGAAGGTGGACTAAATATCAGCTCAGCATCTCCCTTAAAATACTTCTTGTATTATAACTGCCATAATAAAACCTTACTCCCATCATACTTTTTAAATTACATTCTCCTATGCGGCCACAGCGGCATGATGAAGATTTCTGTCTGCTTTAGATGTTTTGGGGGAAAAGATTAGGAAGTTTGTCAACTTTCAGAATTCAGTAAAATTTCCCCAGGGGAAAATTTTGAACAATGGAGTCCAGAAGCAGGTGTGGATTTTTTTTTTGGGGGGGGGGAGAAGAGAGAAATAAAGAGCATAAGAAAATTTAGAGGTTCCAGAGCGCCGCTCCTCTGAGCTCCTGCCCAAAATGAAGCCAGAGGTTGTAGGCCGGGATGATCAAGCCCCTAAACACTTGGCCAAACAGAGCAAACCACCTCTCCACTGCCACCTGCTCAATTATTTAAAAAAACCAGATTCCTGCAACCCCTCCCAACCCTTGTAAAAAGCAGTCAGGGAAGAAGGTACGATATCTATGCAAGTACAGGCAGCGAGTGGATTCACTGAAAGGTTGCTCTTGGAGGGGCAGCCCGAAGGTTCCATCAAGAAGTGGTGGAACGCCAGCATTAAACTGGATCCAGCATCTGTAACTGGTTTAATGGGGATAGATCCTAGTAGGCAGCCGTGTTGGTCTGAAGCAATAGAACAAAACTAGGGCTGCCAAGCCTCCAGTCTGGGCAGGGATTCTCCCACCCAGGAGGTTCTCAACCCACACTGGGCCAGCAGGGGGAATCTCCCCCGACATTGCCGACGCAATGATGTTACCCGGAAGTGACGTCATCGTGCTGGCGACGTCGCGCGGTGGCCACTCTAGGTGTTTCCGGGAAAACTCTATAATTTTCCCAGACTCTGTAGCCATTTGGGAGGGAAAACTCTATGGTACGATAGAGTTTTCCCACCCAAATGGCTAGAGCATCCGGCTCTGAGCCATTTAAACCCCTGCACGTGAAGAAATCCCCTCCCTCGGCTACGAGGGACTTGGCAACCCTGCTGGAAACTGTTGTCTGAGGGGGAAGGGACTGACGGTTGGCAGCAATCCCTGGCTTCTTTCTAGGAACCTAATTTTAGTTGTTTCTTGGTGATAAGCCCTGACAACGAAGCAAGTTTACTGATGATTGCGGTATAGGCATGTCCAGGGCTTTTATTTTGGTAGAAAATCCCAGCAGGAACCTAATTGCATATTAGGCCACACCTCCTGGTGTCACCATTATTCCACACTGGGCTTTTCTGTAGTAAAAGCATGGCAGGGATCGTTTGCATATTAGGACACACCCCTGACACCAAGCTGTCCAGAACTGCGTTCCTGGTTAAAAAAAAAAAAAAAAAGCCATGGGCATGTCTTGAGCACAGAACGGATCAGAAATTTAAAATAATCTTATGCCATATTTTATGTGTAAAAGCATTGGGCGTTTTCGCACTGACCTTCAAGTGGCGCGACCACCCTCTTCACACCGGAGGATCTGCCCGGATTTCGCACAAGAAGCGCCGGCGCACCCAAAAGAGCCGGCTACTTCCGTCGCGAAACCCGCTCAAACGTTTTCCTGCTTCTTGGCGGTTTCCGTTTGAGCGGGTTTCGCGACGGAAGTAGCCGGCTCTTTTGGGTGCGCCGGCGCTTCTTGTGCGAAATCCGGGCAGATCCTCCGGTGTGAAGAGGGTGGTCGCGCTACTTGAAGGTCAGTGCGAAAACGCCCATTGTCAAATTGAAGCCAATGTATGGCATTCCCAACCGATAGTCCCAAAAATGATATCCTTTGTTTATTTTCAAATAGATTCATTTATTAAGACTTAGAGATGCTTACAGGACAGGTAACTGAAAGAACTGAAGAATCAAAGCACATACAGAGATATATAATGGGGGTTCACAGTCGTTACTATTTGGCGGGCACTTCTACCTTAGAGGTCAAATGTTACAACAATAAGCAACGGAGAGGAAGAACTGCATATCAAAGAGATAAGGATGTGTTGAAGTTGCTAGAGCCCTTCTTCTCACACTCCTGAGACATAACAATACTTCATGAGAAGCTAACCCCCGCTTTGCTAGATGGCCCTGGCTATTAGGTAGTAAATACCACAACCCAGCTTCTAAGAAAAAGAGATATGTAGGAGCTTGACAGTCTCCCTTCCTATTTAGCTTCTGAGATTGGACTATGCCACCTTCCTTCTCCCATGGTTTATATAGAAACACATGAAGGGGACTTATACTGAACCTTAACTTTGGTTCAGCAAGGTTGGTATTGTCTACTCAGACTAGTGGCCAACTCTCCAGAGCCTCAGGCAAGAGGTCTTTCATCTCGCCTACTGTCTGGTCATTTTCAACTGGAGATGCTGGGGATCAATGCTTTTTTTTTGTAGCAGGAACTCCTTTGCATAGTAGGCCACACGCCCCTGATGAAGCCAATCCTCTAAGAGTCAACTGGGCTTTAGTGCAGGGCCTACTGTAAGCTCCAGGAAGATTGGCTACATCAGGGGTGTGTGGCCTAATACGCAAAGGAGTTCCTGCTACAAAAAAAAAAAAGAAGCCCTGCTGGGGATTGAACCTGGGGCCTTCTGCATGTGAAGCAGATGCTCTACCACCGAGCCCCAGCCCTTCCCATAAATTGATCCTATTGAAGAAGAAGAAGACTGCAGATTTATACCTCGCCCTTCTATCTGAATCAGAAACACAGAGCAGCTTACCATCTCCTTTATTTCCTTCCCCCACAACAGACACCCTGTGAGGTGGGTGGGGCTGAGAGGGCTCTCACAGCAGCTGCCCTTTTCAAGGACAACCTCTGCCAGAGCTATGGCTGACCCAAGGCCATCTCAGCAGGTCCAAGTGGAGGAGTGGGGAATCAAACCCGGTTCTCCCAGATAAGAGTCCGCACACTTCACCACTACACCAAACTGGCTCTCCTCTGGGTTAATTTATTTATTTAGTGATTTGATTTGTATCCCACCCTCCCCGCCGAAGCAGGCTCAGGGTGGGATACAAACAGGTTAAATAAGGCATGCATACATGTTATGGACAGTATTTTGATTTTGTAAAAGCCTTATTGTTCTCATATATCATAGAGAGTATCTGTGTTTTCTTGGAATTCCAGAATTCCCTGCAGAAGTGGCACTTCTTATAATATGTTCACCAGGGCTTTTTTTTTTTTGTATCAGGAACTCTTTTGCATATCAGGCCGCACCCCCCTGATGTAGCCAATCCTCCAAGAGCTTAGAGAAGGCCCTGTATGAAGAGCCCTGTAAACTCCAGGAGGATTGGCTACATCGGGGTGTGTGTGCGTGCGGCCTAATATGCAAAGGAGCTCCTGCTACAAAAAAAGCCCTGAGTCCATCATGCTCTCCATCATCAGATCCATTAATCAGCTTTTGAGCATCGTGCCGCCAATGCATAGCACCAATTGCCAGGAGTTAAAGTATTTTTTTTTTCCTCCTTGGTTTTGCTGCGATGCAGGCTCCTACATTATCAAAATATACTGCACTGCCCTGTCTGCGCTGTGGTGCATTTCAATGCCGTTTTGATCAGATTTGGGCTGAAATCCACAACCTTTTCTCCTTCTTTTGTATGCATCTCATGTGGAAGCACCTAAATTTGGACCTGCCTGTTGTATTAGCTCCTCTCTCTCTCACTCTTTCTCCCTCCACCCCTCTCCCCAGCGCTGGCAAGCTGTTTGGAACAGACTTTTTATGGAGTATTTGATTATATGTTGAGGGAGAAAGAGCTTAGCACCATGTTGTGTAATTAGAACTTCTCAATAAAAGCAACTTTGCCGTGCGGCAGCCCATGTCCTGAATGTACTTTTTGTCCTTTTCAAACAGACTAGAGATACGGACAAGGTTACTGCATGTTTGCCTTGCAACAGTGTGCTGCGTGGAACAGCTTTTTGAAAAAAAAAAAAACTTTATTCAGAGCATCGGTATCGATTGGGAATTTTTTTTATCCCAATACTCTTCCAGGATTCTTCCAAGAATCCAATGAAATCTTATGCCATTTCTATGGGTGTGTGAAAAAAAGCCATCAAGTCGCACCCCATTTATGATGACGCCAAAGGATTTTCCGGGCTTGTGAGAAACAGAGGTGGTTCACCAGTGCCTTCCTGTACAGAGCCTTCCTTGGTGGTCTGCCAGTTTGGTGTAGCAGTTAAGTGTGCGGACTCTTATCTAGGAAAATGGGGTTTGATTCCCCACTCCTCCAGTTGCAGCTGCTGGAATGGTCCTGGGTCAGCCATGGCTTTCATAGGAGTTGTCCTTGAAAGGGCAGCTTCTGGGAGAGCTCTCTCAGCCCCGCTTACCTCACAGGGTGTCTGTTGTGGGGGGAGAAGATATAGGAGGTTGTAATCCAGTCTGAGATTCTGATTCAGAGAGAAGGGTGGTCTTTTTCTTCTTCTTCTGAGCCAAGCCTATTATTCTTCCCTCCTCCGAATGATTCTTCTTCTTCCCAACCCTGCTTAGCTTTCCCCCAGCAAGAGGCTTTCAAGGCAAGTGAGAAGCAAAGGTGGTTGGACATTGCCTTGCTCTGCAGAGTCTTCCTTGGTGGACTTGCTTCCAAGTGTTGACCCTGCTTAGCTTCTGAGAATCGATAAACAGGGCTATTCCATGCTCCTTTCCCTCGCCTATATTTTATAGAGCTCAGAGTGGTGTGTGTGTACGCGCACACACACACATTTGCCACCAGGTTGCAGCCAATTTATGGTGACTCATCATGGGGTCTTCAGGGTAAGAGACATTCCGAGATGGTTCACCACTGCCTGCCTCTGTGAAGCCACTCTGGTCTTCTTGGGTGGTCTCCCATCCAAGTAGAAACCAGGGCTGACCCTGCTTCGTTTCTGAGATCTGATGAGATCAGCCAAACCTGCTATTCTGCCCTCCTCCGAATGATCCTTGCAGGAAGAATGCTTATGCTGTAGGTATGCCAGCCTCCAGGTGGGACCTTGGGATGCCTTGGAATTACAGCTCATCTCCAGGCTACTAAGATCAGTTCCCCTGGAAAACGGATGCTTTGGAGCATGGGCTTTATGGCATTGTACCCCACTGATGCACCTGTCCTCCCCAGGGTCTATTCCCAAATCTCCAGGAGTTTCCCAGCCTCGATCTGGCAATCCTGCTTACCAGCCTCCACTGATATCCAGGTGGCACCTGGCAACCCTATTGTGCTGAGTGAGGGTTACTGACCCAAGGTCACGCTTTGAACTCCATGCCTGAGTGGAGATTTGATCCCAAGTATCCTAGGGTTTGGAGGAGGAGGAGAAGGAGAAGAAGGAGAAGGAGAAGGAGAAGGAGGAGGAGGAGGAGAAGGAGAAGAAGGAGGAGGAGGAGGAGAAGGAGATGAAGAAGGAGAAGGAGAAGAAGAAAGAGAAGGTGGAGGAGGAGAAGAAGAAGATTATACTGAATTTATATCCTCCCTCCACTCTGAATCTCAGAGTCTCAGAGTGGCTCACAATCTCCTTTACCTTCCTTCCCCACAACAGACACTCTGTGAAGAAGGTGGAGCTGAGAAAGCTCTTTTAAGAACTACTCTTGTGAGAACAACTCTGAGAGAACTGTGATGGGCCCAAGGTCACCCACCTGACTGCATGTGGAGGAGGAGTGGGGAATCAAACCCATTTCTCCCAAATTAGAGTCCGCACTCTTAACCACTACACCCGACTGGCTCTAATCACTACCCCGGGGTTTCCTGCCCCTATTCTAGGAAGTACAAAGGAGTCTAAATTTATGTTGCCCGGTTTTATCTCCGCTTGCTTCATACGATGCATTCGACTAAGACAGAATTCGTGGTCAACAAGCAGATTTACAACTTTCTAAGTCCATTTACTTCAGTGGACTTCGATGGGTGAAACTCACCTTAGGATGTCACTGTTGGTGTGGTCCAGGGAACTTCATGACTGAATGGAGACTGGGACTTGGCCATCCCTGAATGTCACAACTGCACCATATTTAGAGCTGCCAGCTCTGAGATGGGAATAGGGATGGGCATGAACCAGCTCACGAACTAAAGTTCGTCATGAATTTTCATGGTTTGGAAAGAGATTTTGCGAACTGAAGAGATGCCTGAAACTTCCACGAATTTTGATGCTGTTCATGGTGGTTCATGAACAGTAGAAAGCAGAAGTTTAAATGGCTCTGAGCCATTTAAACCCTTGCTTTCTACTCTTCACAAAAAGCAGCTCACCTGTTTGGTTTAAATGGCGCAGCACCATTTAACATCCTCCTTTTTGCTTGCCACAGCTTTTGGCAGGGAGCATAAAGCAGAAGTTTAAATGGCTCGGAGCATTTCACCCTCTCCTTCCTGTTTCCCACCACTTTTTGCGGGGAGCAGAAAGCAGGGTTTTAAATTTTAAATGGCTCATGAACTGATATGAACCAGTTCCATTCAGCCATGAACCACAAACTGAACTGCCAAAATACAGTTTGTGCCCATCCCTAGCTGGGAAATATCTGGAGAAGTCTAGGGAGGGTGGGATTTGGGAAGGGTCCTCTGGAGGATATAACGCCATTAAGCCCACCCTTCCAAAGCAGCCATTGTCTCCAGGGGACCCAACCTTGGCCATCTGGAAATCAATTCTAGTAGCGGGATATCTCCTAGTGCCAGGCAGAGATTGGCCACCCTAAATATATTGAACCTCTCTCTATAAAAGTTCCAGACTTGCAACGGCTTTTCCCGATATGGGCTTGATTTGTATTCAGTGGCTTCTCTCAGAAGAGACATGTTTTGGCAGGAGACTTCCTGTGCCAAAGGGCTTTGTCACAAGCAGAACAAAATCAGAGACACATGGAACATTATGGTCCATGTTCCTCCCCTTTTCAGGGAAGCATACGTACTCCCCCCCCCCCGCCTTTTAGGAAAGTATGCATGATTCCTCTACCCATTTTATCCTTCAAGCAACCCTTTAATTAGGTTAGGCTGAGAGAAAATGATCAATCCAAGATCAGTTTGGTGAGTGGCATGGCTTCAGTGCTCGCCTACTTTTGGGGGCTGCCCCATGCTCACCCCTCAACAGCAGTGGGAAGAGCTGTCATACTTCAACCTGTGCTCAGCACACTAAGCCTTGGGCTAACATTTCTGACCCTAAGAGTAGCAGTTCTCTTACGAAGGAATTTCCAAGTGAGATTAGAAAGAGAGACTGCTGAATTGCAACTGATAATGAAGCTCAAGACAATGCTTCCTCCTGGACTTAACAGAGACTTAGGTTTCCTGTCTCATTCTTAATGCTGATTTCTCAATGCCTACTAACTCTCTGCATATCACACCTGAGCTCCGCGGCTACTGATTCTCTGCATCTCACACCTAATCCAATTATGGACCACACTGCTTTTGTCATTCACCTGAGATTGTCATTTACCTCCTAATGTCATTTGGCATCTGAAATCACTCCACTTTCCAATATATAGGATGGACAGACTCACTTTCTAGCTTTATCTGAAGAAGTGAGCGTGGCTCGCAAAAGCACATACCCTGCTGCAAATTGTCTGTCTTTAATGTGCTACTGGATCCTTGCTGTTTTCTGCATCTACAGATAGATTTACATGGCTACCCACTTTGACACTTCCCATGACATCATCATCTGAGTAGTCTGTCTGTCTGCCTACCTGCCTGCCCATCCATCTGTCTGTCTGTCTGTCATCTATCTATCTATCTATCTATCTATCTATCTATCTATCTATCTATCTATCTATCTATCTATCTATCTATCTATCTATCTATCTATCTATCTCTTTAATTAGATTTGAATCCTGCCCTCCCCTTATGGGCTCAACAACATTTTAAAATCAACAATTCAACTTTAAAACATGACAATATAATAAAACAACAACATACCAATGTACAGAGCTATAGGCTAGTCATCCAAGATTCATTTACCATCGCTACTGCTGTTGCATTGGTGCTCACATGTTGCTGACATGATTACTGCTATTATGTTGGAGCTCAGATGTTGTTATCATCGTGCTGGATGGGCTCTCAGAGCTATGGTGCGGATATTATAGTGCAGCGGTTGCCTTCCTCAGGTGTTAAATGGAAGCCGAAAGAGTTCAGTCTTGCGGGCCCTGAGGAACTGTGCAAGGTCCCACAGGGCTCTAATTTCTTTGGGAAGGGTATTCCACCATGTGGGGGCCACCACAGAAAAAGCCCTCAACGTGGTGGTGACCAACCGTGCTTCTTTTGACCCAGGGATTGTGAAAAGATTTCAAGAGCCTGAGCATAGTGCCCACTGGGGTTCATATGGGGAAAGGCTGTCTCGAAGGTAAGCAGGCCCCAGGACATATAGGGCTTTAAAGGTTAAAACCAGCACCGTGAAGCGAATCCAGAACGCCACATCTTCCTCTTGACAATCCAAAACATTCTCCTGAACCGAAATGTGTTCTTCTGCCATTTCCTTTGAACATGACAGCTCAGCTCTTTTCCGCAACAGATTTCCTTTGAATATATTATTGGGATATGATGGGATGCCATTTCCTTGGGCACAGGATGTCTTCCTCCCGCAGATTTGTCCCTTTGAGACCCATGCAGCTCTCTGGGGTTTAATCCCACTCCATCTTCTTCTGGTTTTATTATAAGCAGCTGTTGCCTGTTCTTTAATAATCTGGTGGGTCGCTGAGTACCCTCAGGGTCCCTACCATCTGACATCGGCACTTACTTCCAAATATATACCTGTGCATCTCTGTCCTGGGGCAACGGTACAGCCACGGGAATCCCATTTCCTTTGGCACAGCTGTCCTTTCATCTACTGCCTTAGAACTTTGCCTTTATTCCTGCAGTTTCAGAGAGCTTGTTTATTTGTGTTTATCCTGTTTTTGACAGAACAGTCGATTTCCATCGCTGTGTGCACCTCTGGTTCCGTTATCGGTGGCCGAGCTTCCTTGAGGTGAGGCTATATGCTGAAATCAGCAGATGGCCAACAGCTAACCAATTCCTAAATGCATTTGCTGAAATTCACCTCCGCCCAGTCTTGTTGAAGTGTTTGTTCTCAAGTTACCACTCAGAAATAACTCTGGGAACAGACTGAGGCCCCTGCCCCGCTACCAGCTTTCCCCTCTCTATCAGCTCTATTGCAGCATATTGCCTTCCTGTGTTATGAATATGGTTTTAGAAGAAGAAGATATTGGATTTATATCCCGCCCTATACTCTGAATCTCAGAGTCTCAGAGGTCACAATCTCCTTCCCCACAAAAAACAGACACTCTGTGAGGTTGGTAGGGCTGAGAGAGCTCTTACAGCGGCTGCCCTTTCCAGGAGAACTCCTACGAGAGCTATGGCTGACCCAAGGCCATTCTAGCAGGTGCAAGTGGAGGAGTGGGGAATCAAACCCAGTTCTCCCAGATAAGAGTCCATGCAATTGAGCATGTACTTAACCACTAAACCAAACTGATCTTGCTTTGAGCAGGGGGTTGGACGAGGTGGCCTGTCTGGCCCCTTCCAGCTCTATGATTCTGTTTTATGATTCTATGATTTTATAGCATGACCCCATGCCAATGTTATACCGCATTTTGCAAATGCCAGTGCTGTGTTTCTCCTAAGCAGAGTGGAGCATACGATGTTGTCTTTGCGATACGGGAAAGCACCACGTCAAAACAGCCTCTTAGAAGACAGTTTCATCTATCTGCGTTTGCTCTTTCTCCATCTGGGAACTGTGATTCAGCAGCCATTCATCTTTGACTTTTTTGAGAGAAATGACGACGCATCGAGTCATAGTTCTTTTTACATTTCTCACTCCAGGCTTTTAGGCCTCTTGGGATGCGAATTGATCCCCAGGAGAGATCGGCTTCATCGTGAGCTTCACAGCTGAGCGGGGATTTTTAAAACCGACTTTTTCCAGTCCAGATCCTACATCCAAAATATCTGCGGGATCTCCCAGATGGGAAATTCGGATTATTGCAGTGAGAAGAACAGGGAGGGAAGGAAGTGGTATAAAGAGATTGCATATATTCCGCAGAACTGGGCGTTCCATCTCAGTGAATGCCATGTCTACGTGGCTTGTCTTGATGCATGACAGGCAGCCATAATGGGGCTTCTTCTCTCTTCCCTTTAATTCACTGACATCAGCTGGAGGTCAGGGAAAGAGCTTGCTATTTCTTGATCCACACTGTTCTATCTTGTAAGGTTTTGCTTGAATTGATTAGGTTTAACACACACTCCACAACAGAGCCCAGAGCACACATGGTTGTGTCTGTTGAACTGGGACCAATGTTCATCCATCCTCCTTATATCCTGTCTTCCAGCCAAGAAGGCTGGGGTGTGTGTCTGCCCTATACCACCACTGTGCTTTCAGATATTGTACGAGACACAAATGTATCCCAGAAGCATCCAATAAGGTTCATGGCTCAGCAGGAATCCTAGCCAAGTTTTCCAATCCAAATCCGACACATTTTTCAATATACCACGTTCCTGAGAAGATATTTTTAATACTAGTATAGATGTTTTTAAAGGATTAAACAAAATATAGCTTTAATATTACATTGCACTCAGGGCTGGTCCTGCCATTAAGCAAACTAGGTGATTGCCTAGGGTGCTGGCCTCCTGGGGGCACAGAATTAGGTGCTCCCTCCATGTGTTGTATAGGGCAGAGTCCCTTTTTTCCAGGTTAGTGCAAAGGAGTTCTATAGAATCATAGAGTTGGAAGGGACCTCCAGGGTCATCTAGATTCAGAATTGCTCGAGGACATGGCCTAAAGACCTATTTTGTTTTAAACTAACTCGTTAAGTGCACTCAGGGCCACCCCTAGACTGTCCGGCACCCTAGCCGAGGCTAACTTCTGGCGTGCCCCCCTCCCGGCACTGATAACATCACCGAGTCACATGTGCAGGATGTAGATTCAGAATTGCTCGAGGACATGGACAGAGCGCTAAATAGAATTGCACTAATCCTGATCACCATCTTGAAGTACTTGAAGGGCTGTCATCTAGCCCAACCCCCTGCACAATGCAGGAAACTCACAAATCCCTACCCCAAATTCACAGGATCTTCATTGCTGTCAGATGGCCATCTAGCCTCTGTTGAAAAACCTCCAAGGAAGGAGAGCCCACCACCTCCCGAGGAAGCCTCTTCCACTGAGGAAGGATTTTATAGGTCAATATAGTTTAAGGCTGTCTTTGAGAAATGCCTGGGCCTTCATTTGCTTTGGTGGACTGAAATTTTCCTGCCCTCTTGAGCTTTGACTTAGATTTCATCATAAGGTCTACTATATAGTTCTCATTTCTTAGATTCCAGGTTCAAATTTTAAATGCTTTTTATATTTTATTCTCTTTCTACGATGTAATTTTATCTAGATTTTTTTTCTTTTTGCTAATTTTTCTATTTTTATTTTAACTGGAGCTTAACTTGAATATGAGAGCCCCATGGCATAGAATGGTAAGCTTCAGTTCTGCAGTCCAAGCTCTGCTCACCACCTGAGTTCGATCCTGGCAGAAGCTGGGTTCAGGTAGCCGGCTCGAGGTTGACTCAGCCTTCCATCCTTCCGAGGTCGGTAAAATGAGTACCCAGCTTGGGGGGAAAGTGTAGATGACTGGGGAAGGCAATGGCAAACCACCCTGTAAAAAGTCTTCCAAGAAAACGTTACAATGTGTCGTCACCCCATGGATGGTAATGACTTGATGCTTGCAAATCTCAGAGTGGCTCACAAACTCCTTTATCTTCCTCCCCCGCGACAGACACCCTGTGAGGTGGGTGGGGCTGAGAGGGCTCTCACAGCAGCTGCCCTTTCAAGGACGACCTCTGCCAGAGCTATGGCTGACCCAAGGCCATTCCAGCAGGTGCAAGTGGAGGAGTGGGGAAGCAAACCCAGTTCTCCCAGATAAGAGTCTGCACACTTAACCACTACACCAAACTGGCTCTCTACACCAAACTCGCTGAGCCAAGGCCATTCCAGCAGGTGCAAGTGGAGGAGTGGGGAAGCAAACCCAGTTCTCCCAGATAAGAGTCTGCACACTTAACCACTACACCAAACTGGCTCTCTACACCAAACTCGCTGAGCCAAGGCCATTCCAGCAGGTGCAAGTGGAGGAGTGGGGAAGCAAACCCAGTTCTCCCAGATAAGAGTCTGCACACTTAACCACTACACCAAACTGGCTCTCTACACCAAACTCGCTGAGCCAAGGCCATTCCAGCAGGTGCAAGTGGAGGAGTGGGGAAGCAAACCCAGTTCTCCCAGATAAGAGTCTGCACACTTAACCACTACACCAAACTGGCTCTCTACACCAAACTCGCTGAGCCAAGGCCATTCCAGCAGGTGCAAGTGGAGGAGTGGGGAAGCAAACCCAGTTCTCCCAGATAAGAGTCTGCACACTTAACCACTACACCAAACTGGCTCTCTACTCCAAACTCGCTGAGCCAAGGCCATTCCAGCAGGTGCAAGTGGAGGAGTGGGGAAGCAAACCCACTTCTTCCAGATAAGAGTCTGCACACTTAACCACTACACCAAACTGGCTCTCTACACCAAACTCGCTGAGCCAAGGCCATTCCAGCAGGTGCAAGTGGAGGAGTGGGGAAGCAAACCCATTTCTCCCAGATAAGAGTCTGCACACTTAACCACTACACCAAACTGGCTCTCTACACCAAACTCGCTGAGCCAAGGCCATTCCAGCAGGTGCAAGTGGAGGAGTGGGGAAGCAAACCCAGTTCTCCCAGATAAGAGTCTGCACACTTAACCACTACACCAAACTGGCTCTCTACACCAAACTCGCTGAGCCAAGGCCATTCCAGCAGGTGCAAGTGGAGGAGTGGGGAAGCAAACCCAGTTCTCCCAGATAAGAGTCTGCACACTTAACCACTACACCAAACTGGCTCTCTACTCCAAACTCGCTGAGCCAAGGCCATTCCAGCAGGTGCAAGTGGAGGAGTGGGGAAGCAAACCCAGTTCTTCCAGATAAGAGTCTGCACACTTAACCACTACACCAAACTGGCTCTCTACACCAAACTCGCTGAGCCAAGGCCATTCCAGCAAGTGCAAGTGGAGGAGTGGGGAAGCAAATCCAGTTCTTCCAGATAAGAGTCTGCACACTTAACCACTACACCAAACTGGCTCTCTACACCAAACTCGCTGAGCCAAGGCCATTCCAGCAGGTGCAAGTGGAGGAGTGGGGAAGCAAACCCAGTTCTTCCAGATAAGAGTCTGCACACTTAACCACTACACCAAACTGGCTCTCTACACCAAACTCGCTGAGCCAAGGCCATTCCAGCAGGTGCAAGTGGAGGAGTGGGGAAGCAAACCCAGTTCTTCCAGATAAGAGTCTGCACACTTAACCACTAGACCAAACTGGCTCTCTACACCAAACTCGCTGAGCCAAGGCCATTCCAGCAGGTGCAAGTGGAGGAGTGGGGAAGCAAACCCAGTTCTCCCAGATAAGAGTCTGCACACTTAACCACTACACCAAACTGGCTCTCTACACCAAACTCGCTGAGCCAAGGCCATTCCAGCAGGTGCAAGTGGAGGAGTGGGGAAGCAAACCCAGTTCTCCCAGATAAGAGTCTGCACACTTAACCACTACACCAAACTGGCTCTCTACACCAAACTCGCTGAGCCAAGGCCATTCCAGCAGGTGCAAGTGGAGGAGTGGGGAAGCAAACCCAGTTCTCCCAGATAAGAGTCTGCACACTTAACCACTACACCAAACTGGCTCTCTGCACCAAACTCGCTGAGCCAAGGCCATTCCAGCAGGTGCAAGTGGAGGAGTGGGGAAGCAAACCCAGTTCTCCCAGATAAGAGTCTGCACACTTAACCACTACACCAAACTGGCTCTCTACACCAAACTCGCTGAGCCAAGGCCATTCCAGCAGGTGCAAGTGGAGGAGTGGGGAAGCAAACCCAGTTCTCCCAGATAAGAGTCTGCACACTTAACCACTACACCAAACTGGCTCTCTACACCAAACTCGCTGAGCCAAGGCCATTCCAGCAGGTGCAAGTGGAGGAGTGGGGAAGCAAACCCAGTTCTTCCAGATAAGAGTCTGCACACTTAACCACTACACCAAACTGGCTCTCTACTCCAAACTCGCTGAGCCAAGTCCATTCCAGCAGGTGCAAGTGGAGGAGTGGGGAAGCAAACCCAGTTCTCCCAGATAAGAATCTGCACACTTAACCACTACACCAAACTGGCTCTCTACACCAAACTCGCTGAGCCAAGGCCATTCCAGCAGGTGCAAGTGGAGGAGTGGGGAAGCAAACCCAGTTCTCCCAGATAAGAGTCTGCACACTTAACCACTACACCAAACTGGCTCTCTACACCAAACTCGCTGAGCCAAGGCCATTCCAGCAGGTGCAAGTGGAGGAGTGGGGAAGCAAACCCAGTTCTCCCAGATAAGAGTCTGCACACTTAACCACTACACCAAACTGGCTCTCTACACCAAACTCGCTGAGCCAAGGCCATTCCAGCAGGTGCAAGTGGAGGAGTGGGGAAGCAAACCCAGTTCTTCCAGATAAGAGTCTGCACACTTAACCACTACACCAAACTGGCTCTCTACACCAAACTCGCTGAGCCAAGGCCATTCCAGCAGGTGCAAGTGGAGGAGTGGGGAAGCAAACCCAGTTCTCCCAGATAAGAGTCTGCACACTTCACCACTACACCAAACTGGCTCTCTACACCAAACTCGCTGAGCCAAGGCCATTCCAGCAGGTGCAAGTGGAGGAGTGGGGAAGCAAACCCAGTTCTTCCAGATAAGAGTCTGCACACTTAACCACTACACCAAACTGGCTCTCTACACCAAACTCGCTGAGCCAAGGCCGTTCCAGCAGGTGCAAGTGGAGGAGTGGGGAAGCAAACCCAGTTCTCCCAGATAAGAGTCTGCACACTTAACCACTACACCAAACTGGCTCTCTACACCAAACTCGCTGAGCCAAGGCCATTCCAGCAGGTGCAAGTGGAGGAGTGGGGAAGCAAACCCAGTTCTCCCAGATAAGAGTCTGCACACTTAACCACTACACCAAACTGGCTCTCTACACCAAACTCGCTGAGCCAAGGCCGTTCCAGCAGGTGCAAGTGGAGGAGTGGGGAAGCAAACCCAGTTCTCCCAGATAAGAGTCTGCACACTTAACCACTACACCAAACTGGCTCTCTACACCAAACTCGCTGAGCCAAGGCCATTCCAGCAGGTGCAAGTGGAGGAGTGGGGAAGCAAACCCAGTTCTCCCAGATAAGAGTCTGCACACTTAACCACTACACCAAACTGGCTCTCTACACCAAACTCGCTGAGCCAAGGCCATTCCAGCAGGTGCAAGTGGAGGAGTGGGGAAGCAAACCCAGTTCTCCCAGATAAGAGTCTGCACACTTAACCACTACACCAAACTGGCTCTCTACACCAAACTCGCTGAGCCAAGGCCATTCCAGCAGGTGCAAGTGGAGGAGTGGGGAAGCAAACCCAGTTCTCCCAGATAAGAGTCCGCACACTTAACCACTACACCAAACTGGCTCTCTACACCAAACTCGCTGAGCCAAGGCCGTTCCAGCAGGTGCAAGTGGAGGAGTGGGGAAGCAAACCCAGTTCTCCCAGATAAGAGTCTGCACACTTAACCACTACACCAAACTGGCTCTCTACACCAAACTCGCTGAGCCAAGGCCATTCCAGCAGGTGCAAGTGGAGGAGTGGGGAAGCAAACCCAGTTCTCCCAGATAAGAGTCTGCACACTTAACTACTACACCAAACTGGCTCTCTACACCAAACTCGCTGAGCCAAGGCCATTCCAGCAGGTGCAAGTGGAGGAGTGGGGAAGCAAACCCGGTTCTCCCAGATAAGAGTCCGCACACTTAACCACGACACCAAACGGAGGGATAGAGTCATACATTTAGACTGATTTCCCACTAGCCTTACCTCGCTCTCACTCTTTTCTTCTCAACGGGGCTTCTGTCAGATTTTGCATAAGCTGCCCCAAGGTGCAACTCGCTCCGCCTCTTTCACGCCGCAAACAAGATCCTCTAAAAACCAGTTTCTGTTTGCTGCACGAAAAAGGCAAAGCTAGTTGCAACCCCAGGGCAGATAGTTCGAAATCCGACGGAAGCGCCGCAGAGAAGTGAGAGCGAGGTAATGCTAGTGGGGAATTGGTCTTACTTTATTCAGAACAAATCTTGACCCTATCCCTTAGGCAACAGACACAATTCCACATGACCTCCTAGAGAGCCCTTTGTGTTCTAACCTAGGATGCACTGTATTTCGTGGGCTTTGCCAGTTCATGCTGATATATATTCTTATGACCTAGTTACAAATATGTTTGCTGGCAGGGATCCTAAAAGAACTCTTAGCAGTTGCCTTGTTTACTCTTTTTTCAAATATTGGGTGATAAGTAGAAGATGAACATATTGGATTTATATCCCGCCCTCCACTCCGAAGAGTCTCAGAGCGGCTCACAATCTCCTTTCCCTTCCTCCCCCACAACAGACACCCTGTGAGGTGGGTGGGGCTAAGAGAGCTCTCACAGCAGCTGCCCTTTCAAGGACAACCTCTGCCAGAGCTATGGCTGACCCAAGGCCATTCCAGCAGCTGCAAGTGGAGGAGTGGGGAATCTAACCCGGTTCTCTCAGATAAGAATCCTCCCCCACAACAGACACCCTGTGAGGTGGGTGGGGCTGGAGAGGGCTCTCACAGCAGCTGCCCTTTCAAGGAAAACCTCTGCCAGAGCTATGGCTGACCCAAGGCCATGCTAGCAGGTGCAAGTGGAGGAGTGGGGAATCAAACCCGGTTCTCCCAGATAAGAATCCTCCCCCACAACAGACACCCTGTGAGGTGGGTGGGGCTGATAGGGCTCTCACAGCAGCTGCCCTTTCAAGGACAACCTCTGCCAGAGCTATGGCTGACCCAAGGCCATGCTAGCAAGTGCAAGTGGAGGAGTGGGGAATCAAACCCGGTTTTCCCAGATAAGAGTCCGCACACTTCACCACTACACCAAACTGGCTCAGGACTGATGTATCATATAGTTTCTATGATAGAAGGAATGGAAAGGAATACTACCATTTGTATGGAGAACATGAAGAAAGCAATCCTTAGCAAGTCTGCTCTGAATTCTACATGGTCTATTTCAGGGGTGTCAAACTCATTTGCTTTGAGTGCCGGATCTGACATAAATGAGACCTTGTCGGGCCGGGGCCGTGGGTGTCATAAAATGTAATGCCAGATCATGGAGATGTAAACTTTATAAAGGACTCAGACAAACACAATTAAAGATTTTTTTTAAAAAAATGTAACACTTAAAAGATTAGTACTCTTGCAACATTTTGTTTATTTAACAGTTTATGATAATTGACCTCTCTCCGCCTGAATTACTACATCAACATCTGGAGACAGTGTCTGTGCTGTAGCAATCCTGAGTAGGCTGTTCAGGTGCGTATTCATTAAGTTCAAAACCTACTTTTGATTTATTGGCATTCATTGCAGAAATCTCATGGTCAATACTTTGAGCCTATGATCCAGGGGGAAAACATGAAGTACACTTGAGAGCTTTTGTACATAAGTTGCAGATGATATTGGATTTATATCCTGCCCTATACTCTGAATCTTAAAAGTCTCAGAGCGGTCACAATCTACCTCCCCCTCCCCCACAACAGACACCCTGTGAGGTAAGTGGGGCTGTGAGGGCTCTCACAGAAGCTGCCCTTTCAAAGGCAACTCTGAGATAGCTATGGCTGACCCAAAGCCATTCCAGCAGGTGCAAGTGGAGGAGTGAGGAATCAAACCCGGTTCTTCCAGATAAGAGTCCGCACACTTAACCACTACACCAAACTGACTCTCAAAAAAAGCTTTGCTCTGTACCTCCTGTGTGATTGAGCAAGCCTGGCAAAGCAAGCAATGATGCAGAAAGAAGCAACAGAGAGAGAGAGAGAAGGAAGCAAGTGAAAGTGAGTTGCTTGCGGGCATGACAGGAGATCTCTGGTGGTCTGATCCAGCCCTCGGGCTGCATGTTTGACACCTCTGCTCTATTCAATAGTGCCTACTCCCAGGAAAGTGTCCTTAGGATTGTGCTGTAAAACTATCAGGAAGACCAGAGTGGAATTGGGTGTACGAAATACAACTTTATATTCATACCTAATACTGAGATATTTTTAGACTTATTGAACTCGAAAGAAGGCAAGTATACCATTTTTCATTTGGAGTTTTGGTTAACAACCCATGAACATGCTGTCCTGTTTCTTCCATCACAGGAGAATGCTGGTCTGAACTTCAAAGCCGCCGTCGTTTCCTGGGAGCACTCAGTGAAGTGAAAGCTGAGTGATATGTTTATTAGTCGGAGAATACCGCAGGCGCAGTGAAGGAGAAAGCTCAAATGGCTCAGCTACTTGCTGTGACTGCCAACTGCATTTCCATTCTCTTTGATTGCCAGAAGAAGAACTGGTGGGTGATGTGGCGACCTCAGGCCAACTTCGATGTGGTATCCTGTGAGCGAAAATTACTAGCGGCAGTCTTGCTAACATAACAAGAAAACAGGTTTCTTGTTATGTCCCTCGGAAAAGCGTATGCCTCTCTCTCTCTCTCTCTCTTTTTTTTTTGGAGTTAAAACAATTTTTATTTGGTAATATATGGTAATTATATCCAATACTAATAAAATGTTAATAAACAATTACTACCTTCCCCATACATTACGCTTTCCCCTCCTCCCCTCCCCCCAAATCTTGACTTCCGCCGGTGCCAGTTACCTAAAATTCTAATATCAAAAGGTATCTTTAACTTTAACAGAATCTTAATTAAAAAAGAATATATATATAATTTTGCAGAGAAATAAAAAACCCCACAGTTCTTATACTTTATAAATTCCCACCCAGTTATTGCAGTTCATCTTCTTTCTTCTTCTAAAAACTTAAGTGGTATTCTCAAAAATCACCCAATGACCTTTTTCTTTCCACTCTTTTTCTATATATATTCTGAATTTATCCCAGTCCATTTTAAATCCCTCTAAATCATCGTCTTTCAAGATTCTTGTAAGTTTATCCATTTCACTCCATGACATAACTTTTACAATCCAGTCCCATTTTTCTGGTATTTTATCTTGTTTCCATAACTGCGCATATAATGACCTAGCAGCTGAAAGCAAGTACCAAATTACGGTTCTATCTTCTTTTGGAAATTTCTCCATTTGTAATCCCAATAGGAAAGTCTCTGGAGTTCTGTTAAATTCATATCCCAAGATTTTGGAAATTTCTTGTTGAATCATTTGCCAAAACTGTTTCACTCTTTCACAAGTCCACCACATATGGTAGAAAGAACCTTCATGCTTTTTACATTTCCAACATCTATCTGGCATCTTATTGTTCATTTTTGCTAACTTTTTAGGAGTCATATACCACTTTTACATCGTTTTATAACAGTTTTCTTTGATACTATAACATGTCGAGATTTTTATAGAGTTCTTCCACAAGTATTCCTATGTTTCCATTTGTATTTCTTTATTTACATTAATTGCCCATTTTATCATTTGAGATTATACTACTTCATCTTCAGTAGACCATTTCAATAATAGTTTATATAGTTTTGAAATCGACTTTTCATTGTCTCCAAGCAGAACATTTTCTAATTCAGTTTGCACTTTCCTTATTCCTTCATTTTTAATATCATCTTCCACCAAGCTCTTTATTTGCTGCATTTGGAACCAGTGATATTTATTATTCAATTATTCAGCTGTTTTCAGCTCTATCTTACCACCTTGTATTTTTAATAATTGATTATATGATAGCCATCTTGCATCACCCATCTCCGCCAATATTTTAATTACTTCTGCTGGCACTATCCACAACGGCTTCCTTTCATCTCCATATTTTCTATATTTCATCCACATATTCAACAAATTACTTCTTATATAGTGATGAGAGAAAAAAAATCCATCTTTTTCTTCCCATAATACATATAAGTGTGCCAACCAAATATATTTCCCTGACCTTCCAATGCTAAAAGTTTTCTATTCAACAACATCACCCACTCAACCTCTTTCTCTCTTTAATTGTATTGTATAGAGGACCGATTCTGGGAATGGATTTCGATAACTGATTTTTCCACTCTCTAGTGACTTTGTGAAATTACCAGTGTGTTAGGACCAGGGCTTTTTTTGTAGCAGGAGCTCCTTTGAATATTAGGCCACACCCCTGTGATCATGGAATCATATAGTTGGAAGGGTTCTCCAGGGTCATCTAGTCCAACCCCCTGCACAATTCAGGAAACCCACAAATACCTGCCCCTAAATTCACAGGATCTTCATTGCTGTCAGATGGCCATCTAGCCTCTGTTTAAAAAACTCCAAGGAAGGAGAGTCCACCACCTCCTGAGGAAGCCTGTTCCACTGAGGAACTGCTCTAACGATCAGGAAGTTCTTCCTAATGCTGAGCCAGAAACTCTTTTGACTTAATTTTAACCTGTTGGTTCTGGTCCTACCTTCTGAGGTGACAAAAAAGAATTCCACACCATCCTCTATATGACAACCCTTCAAGTACTTGAAGATGGTGATCATATCACCTCTCAGCCACCTTCTCTCCAGGCTAAACATGCCAGCTCCTTCAACCTTTCTTCATAGGACTTGGTCTCCAGACCCCTCACCATCTTCGTTGTCCTCCTCTGGATTGATGTAGTCAATCCTCCTGGAGCTTACAGTAGGCCCTGTATGCTCTTGGGGGATTGGCTACATTAGGGATGTGTGCTCTATTATGCAAAGGAGTTCCTGCTACAAAAAAAGCCTTGGTTAGGACTATTTGCATTATGAACAGCCTAGTGTAACAATCACCCAGAATGTTGAGAGTGCTCTGGCCAAGGAGCCAATGATAAGCCAGAATTGTTTCCATGATCCTGTTCTACACATCCTGATACAGACATAGTAAAACAAGAGTGACAACAAACTAGAGACGAACAGATTCCCTCAATTTCATTCCTTAATCGTACCAGACTTTGTGCTATTCTCCTCCATTCATTAAAATATAGGGTGGCCAAGTCCAATTCAAGAAATGTCTGGGGACTTTGGGGGTGGAGCCAGGAGACTTTGGGGGTGGAGCCAGGAGACATTGGGGCGGAGCCAGGAACAAGGGTGTGACAAGCATAATTGAGCTCCAAGGGAGTTCTGGCCATCACATTTAAAGGGACCGCACACTTTTTAAAATGTCTTCCTTCCTTAGGAAATAAGGAAGGATAGGGGCACCTTCTTTTGGGGCTCACAGAATTAGACCCCATGGTCCAATCGTTTTGAAACTTGGGGGATACTTTGGGGAGAATCACTAGATACTATACTGAAAATTTGGTATATCTACCTCAAAAAACAGCGCCCCCAGAGCCCCCGAAACCTCCAGATCAATTCCCCATTATATCCTATGAGAATCGATCTCCACATAGAGAATCATGAAGTACTCAGCAGACTTCCCCCCCACACACATTTTTGGCAACACTGAAGGGGGATTGGCCTCTCTACTCATGAGTTGCTGCCTACTTCTTCAAAGTAACACAGACACCCCATCCCAAGAGGAAGCCTTTCAATCAGCGACTGAAGCCTCCGGAGGTAGAAACGCACATGGTCCTCTGGGGGCGGAGCTCCCCCCCCCCCCGCCGGCCAGACTCCTCGAGGAGATGCCTGTAGCAGCTGGAGAGGATGCAAGGACTACGAGTCCCAGCATGCACCTCACGAAGGGAGGCTGCGCCGTTTCCCCCCCCCTCCCGCTTCCATGTTTTTGGAGAGCGGGAGAAAAGGCTGCTAATCCAAGGGTCCCTCGGCAGGGTGGGGGGTTTGGGAAACCTATTAAAATAAGAAAATCTTTCTTGAATTCATTTCCACCTTCACACGCTCTCCATTGCCATTCCACATGTGCGCATTGATAATATGTTGGAAATAAGCAATTGTATCTGTGACTGTATCAAAATTATTTTTTGTGGGGTGTTTTACTGATGTACACATGCATTCCTATGAGTTAAGAGATAGGGCTGGTTGCAACCAGGCCTCAAATTCAGCAGGGGCTCACAGAACCACAGCTCCCGAACCTTTCTGATTCCACCTCCAAAGCCTTCAGGTTTCTCCTGACACAGAGCTGGCCACCTGAGCAATGCACAAAGTGCTAACCCACAAGCAGTGGGCGATCTGGAAGCCCATGCTTTGACGCAAGGCACGCCACAAGTAGCAGTTCAAATGCTCAATTTGCTTTAATGGGACTTCTCAAAGGCGACAGTTTATTTCCATTATTAGTGCGTTGGGTTTAATATTCTAGTTAACATTTAAGAGCCTGGCCTAACAGGCTCGCCTCTTCCTTTGTCCTCTTTACGACTCTGCAAGGCAGTCCTCCCATGTGTCGGGTGAGGGTTTCATTTCCCAACAGTATCAATCCTCTTAAGAAAAAAAAGAGAGAAGAAAGTCCGTTATAAATAAAGATGCTTGAGTTAGTGGCAAAATTTACTCTCATGCCGAAAGGCTTAAATTTTAAAAAAGCTTATTTAAAAAAAAAAAAAATGAATGCACATTAAATTGATTCTGTGGCAATCGGTACAGGGCTTTTTTTGTAGCAGGAACTCCTTTGCCTATTAGGCCACACCCCCCCCCTGATGTAAACAATCCTCCTGAAGCTTACAGGGCTCTTCTTATAGGCCTACTGCATGCTCTTGGAGGATTGGCTACATCAGGGGGGTGTAGCCTAATATGCAGAGGAGCAGGGCCATAGCCAGGATTTCAAATTTGGTGGGGCCAATAGCCATGTTTCTTGTTTGAGGGGGGGAAGGGAGGGTGAGTCAATGCACCAAAACTTCTGAGGCAGGGTGAGCAGCCTCTTCCCCCCTCCTCCCCTCCTGGCCCCTGTGCGTGTGCCTGGGGCCAGATGGAGCCTGTGTGTGCAAAGAGAGGGGCCGAGCCAAGGCTTCAGCGTGCACACAGGCCCGGGGGTGGGGCGGAGGCTCAATGTCATGGTGAGGGATGGCAATGGCGGTAGGGTTGCCAAGTCCTCTTCATCACATTCACATGTGCGATGTGCGTGCATGTGACAAAATGACGTCACCTGGATGTGACATCATCAAAATGGCAGCACCTGTGTGGGGGCCATTCTAGGCATTTCCAGGGAAACTCTATGGTTTTCCCCAGATGCGCTAGCCATTTGGGAGGTTTAAAACTCTGTGGTACTATTCTACCATAGAATTTTACCTCCCAAATGGTTAGAGCATCTGGGAAAACTATAGAGTTTTCCCAGAAATGCCTAGAGTGGTCCCTGCATGGATGCCGCCATTTTGATGATGTCACTTCTGGGTAACATCATCACACCAGCGATGCAGGGGTGGGCCGGTAGGTTAAGAACCTCCCGGGTGGGAGATTCCCTGCCCGGACTGGGGACTTGCAGCCCTAAATGGCAGCCTGAAGGAGGAGATGATGTGCATCCGTGGGGGCCACATCCATGGAGCCATTGGGCCAGTAGTGGGGGAGGGGGGTTGACAGCAGTGGTGGAAGACCAAGGAAGGAGGGGCCAGAAAGGATACAGAGGGGTCTGATTGGTGGGGCCTGGACACCCCCCCCCGGGCTCCACTATAGCTACGGCCTGCAAACGAAGTTCCTGCTGCAAAAAAGCTTTGAATCTGTACAATATCATAATCTCACCAGCGTAATTTTCAGACTGGCTGGGGGCTACCTTAACTACAAGCCTGAAGTTTGTTAATAGCAACTTCTTTGCCAGTGTGTGAATGGGTGTGATCGTCTTCTCATATGCCGATGCAGAGATGACTGCTGCTGGCTCATGTTAACTAAATAGTTCCATCTTTCCAGCAAATGATACCTCCTCGTTCCGTTTTCCTACGGATATCAGAGAGATGCTGGAAGTTGACGAGGCATCCCATGAGTCAGATTTCCGTTCCTCGCACACGAGATCACCTGACTCTTCCTTCTGTTTCAGGAGTCTCTGGAGAGGCGGTCGTGAAGGACACTGAGATGCCACAAGCTGTGTTGAAAAGGATGGAAATCTCCAAGGAAGCCTACTCATATGGGGGAGGGGGGGGGGAATGGATTGACATTAATTACAAAACTCCAGGAAAATGCAAACCAGTAGGAACGCGTAAGGATAGCAGTTCCACACCTCAAGGTCACTCCTACATGTTCTTTTACTTCTCTCAGCTGTGGTTCATGCTGGATGCAGGATTAAATCTTCATGATAAAGAAAATGGCAAAAATGGTAAACTTTATTTTTTTTTTCTTTTTGCACTGTATCTATCGATCTGAGCAACACTCTTCTAAGAATAATGGCCTTGGTGGGAGAATGTTCATGTACCCGGAGAATACACCGTTTTTGCTTTGTGCATTTAATTGTCTACAGTTTCTCAACACGCTTGCGGCTGTGATGAAAGAGGAGATTCAAAGGTCAAATGCTTACAGGGCAATCCTAAGCAGCAGTGTTCTTCTAAGCAGAGTTGGGGTGAGCTAGCTCACAGTTTTCTAGCCTCCAGCTCACACATTTTTGTCTTAGCTCAAGAAAAATGGCCCCAGAGCAAGCTAATTTGCGCAGCAGCTCACAACTTTAATGCCATGAGCTCACAAAGTAGAATTCTTGTGCACAAGACTCCACAGTTCAGAGCAGGGGGTGGCAAACGTCATTTGTTATGAGAGCTGGGTCTGAAATAAGTGAGATCTTGTTGGGCTGGGTCATGTGTGTCATGAAAATGGCACAAACACAATTAATTTTTTTAAACTTAAAATATGCTTAAAACATTAGCACTCTTGCAATATTTAACAGTCTCTGATAACTGACGCCTCTTGTTCTGCATTACTGCAATAAAAACTGGAGACAATGTCTGTACAGTTGCAATCGTGAGTAGGCCGTTTAGGTGTTGTACAGGTGTGTATCTGTGAGATGCAAGCTTATCTTTGGTTTATTCGTTGGGCCTGATAAGACCTCTTTTGGGGCCTCATCCGGCCCCTGGGCCACATACTTGACACCGCTGGCTTAGAGGGAGTATTGCTAAGGTATTGCTAAGGTAATACCTTATTGCTAAGGTAAGGGAGTATTGCTAAGGTAAGGGAGTATTGCTAGACTTCCGCCCTTCTAAATCTACATAAGTCAATGGCCTTAGAAGGGTGCAACTCCTGAGTTTATCATGGTACTGTTAACTTAGCAACAAATGACTGTGTACACTAAGAAGCCCTGACCTGGATGGTTGTCACGACTCAGGGGGGGGGGTCTCTTACCAATTGCTGCCACCACTCTGGGTTAAGGGTCTCCCTTAAGAAGGCCCAGAGTACCCTCCCAAGCCCTTCCAGGCCTCCTTAGCTGGGCCAAATAAGGGTGTGAGGACCAGGCAGAGGTAAACAACAAAATGTTTTTTTTTCAGTGCAATATGAATTAACAAGGTGCATAAATCAGTAAAAGGAAAATAAACAAATGCCCTAACATGTCTATGTATACAGTCCCTAAACTAATACTAACACTTACCCCCTTGGGTAAGGGCCTTTCCCATGCTTCCAGCTCTCCAGGCCGCAGCCTGCCTCCAGCTCAACCTTCCAGGGGAAAGAACACCCACTTCCTGGCCTCAGCCTTTATATTCTCTTCCCAGGCCGCACCCCTCTCTGGGCCTGTTTCCCTCCAAAACCCTGCTACCCATTCAGAGGGATAGAGGGGATCATGGGAAATGTAGGCTCTTCCCAGTACTCCTAAACAGGCTTCCCTGGGGCCTGCAGGCCTCGCTAGGCCCAGGATCATGACAATCATCTAGTCTAGCCCCTTCTTGTCATATCTTGGAAGCTAAGCAGGGGTTGGCCCTAGTTAATAGTTGTATTGGAGACCACCAAGGAAGCCCAGGGTCACAGCACAGAGGTGGGTAATGGCAAACCACCCCCGACTGTCTCTGGCCTTGAAAACTCCATGGGGTCACTGTATATCAGCTCTGACTGCATAGCACTTTCCACCATGGCTGCACTAAGAAACTTTGGATCTGAATGTATCTGCTAGGGCTGCCAAATTCCTGGGTCGGGTGGGGATTCCCCTGCCCCGGAGATTCCCAACCTGCTGGCCCACTTTGGGGGATCCTTCCTCGGATGTTTGCCGTTACGATGACATCACTTGCAGTGACATCATTGCGCTGGTGAATATCGTATGTGCTGAATGCTCTAGGAGCTTCCCTGGAAAACTCTATGGTTTTCCCAGACGCTCTAGCAATTTGGAAAAGAAAACTCTGTGGCCGGAGGAAGCGGGGGACTTGGCAACCCTAGTATCTGCCAGTGATGTTGCACACAGCAGAGCATGCATCATTTGCCTAACTCCTTTCCAGCTCCCCAAAACGTGGAAGAATATGAACACATTTATCAATGTAATTGCCTGATGTTTTGCTAGGAATCAAATCTTTCCTCACTCCTGGTGACACCGGTACCCCAGAACTGAACCATGGCTGGTAATGGGGACCAGGGGATGGTACACCAGACCTCAGCAAGGAATCAGCTAAGATTCCAGACAAGCAACCTGACTCCAAGGACCGCATGCCTGAAGAAGGAGGGCGGAGGGCAATTCCTGCTGCCCCAGCACAAAATGGGAAGGAGAGCATGGTCTAGATCTGTCAGATGAGAGTACAAACCAGTAGAGTGGCTGGGAGGACCTCCTTACACTGGACTTCCAGAGTGGCATCAGTACGAAAGGATGCCTGACTATGGGAGAAATGCCGAACACATAGGGTTGCCAATCCCCAGGTGGGGGCAGGGGATCTCTGGTCTGGAGGCCCTTCCCCTGCTTCAGGGACATCAGAAAGTGGAGGAGGGAAAATGTCTGCTGGGCACTCCATTATTCCCTATGGAGACCAATTCCCTTAGGATATAAAAGAGAATTGATCTATGGGTATCTGGGGCTCTACAGGAGCTGTTTTTTGTGGTAGAGGCACCAGATTTGCAGCATAGCATTTGATGCCTCTCCTCGAAACACCCATCAAGTTTCAAGAAGATTGGACCAGGAGGTCCAATTCTTAGAGCCCCAAAAGAAGGTGCCCCTATCCATTATTTCTAATGGAGAGAAGGCATTTAAAAAGCGTATGGACCCTTTAAATGTGATGCCAGAACTCCCTTTGGAGTTCAATTGTGCTTGTCACAGCTTTGCTCCTGACTCCACCCCCAAAGTCTCCTGGCTCCACCCCCAAAGTCTCCAGATATTTCTTGTTGGACCTGGCAACCCTAAGAACAGGGTTTATATGCTGGCTGGACAGTGCATCAGAGAACATTGCCGTGATTAAGATAATCTCAGGGAGAGCTGAAATCTGTGACTCAGAGCAGGCAGTATATAAGGACAATAACTTTAAGAAGCACAGGGGATGAAAGCATGTAAAAATAAATTCAATCAGAGAGATGGTGAAACAAGAGGCCATGTTTTCTGTTTTGTAGATACGATGCGTTTATCATCCGGGTAGAAATATGCAGACGTGGACAACTTAATGTTCCACATGGGCTTGCAGAAGATTTTAATTCCTTAATGGAATGCACATTTTTGGAACATGTCAGACTTAATCTAAAATGATACCATTTATGAGTGCTTAAACTTCCCCAGTGAAATGTATTCGGGGATTGCTTGATAGTGTTTCCAAGTGATTCAATATGCCATATAGACAAATGCATGATGCGCCTATTTAGTGCGCCCTGTGGACAGGAGAGAACGTATGCTTGCATATCTCTGATGGAGAGGAAACACACAAAACATTCAAATAGCTAGTGGCAGAACAGAGCCACAGAAATGACTTGCCACGTTCCTCATTCCACAAAGGTGGCAAAACAAAAAGAAAGAAGATCCTAGACAAAAGCCACAATCCTGCAACTGCTTTCCTGAGAGTAAGCCCCACTGAACAAAATGGGACTTACTTCTGAGGAGATCTGCTTAGATGTGCTTCAAAAAGTACACCAGTGCATACAATAGGGTCCCCAAGTCCCCTGCGGGGGACTTTTTTCACACGTGCCTTGCACACCGGTGCGATGACGTCACCCACAAGTAATTTGGGAGGGAAAAACTCTATGGTACCTATTGTATCATAGAGTTTTCCCTCCCAAATTGCTAGAGCATCATAGAGTTTTCCCAGAAACGCCTAGAGAGGCAGGCGTGCGACATCGCCGGTGCAATGATGTCACTTGAGGGTGATGTCATCGTGCTGCGTGTGCTTTGCATGCATGAAAAAAGTCCCGACCTAGAGGCCGCAGTGGACTTGGCAACCCTATCAGCCGCCACCTCGAGACTTACAACCCTATTTAGAATAAAGCAGTAGACAAGTGCACTTTTAAGACCGACCAAGTTTTATTCAGAAGGGAAGTTTTCATATGCTCTTAAGCAGGCTTCATCAGACAAGTGGGAATGGCAAGCAGCAATTCTTAATATAAGTGGGCAGCGTGGAATCATGGGAATGTTTTTAGCAGATTAAAAGAATCACAAATAGGGATCTGTGTTTGTTAAAAAAACACTGGAGGATGATAAAAAACAGATAAAAAGTCTGCTTTTTATCACCCTCCAGTGATAAAACACAGATCTCTATTTGTGATTCTTTTAATCTACTAAAAACATTCCCATGATTCCACATACCACATACCAATGAAGTCTGCTTAAGAGCATACGGAAGCTTACATTCTGAATAAAACTTAGCTGTCTACTGCTTTGTTCTATCGCTTCAGACCAACACGGCTGCTTACTGGGATCTAACCCTATTTAGGTGAAGCATGAACCAACAAGCCCCCCTCTTGCTTACCTTTCCTGAAACAGAAGCAATTGAAAACGTGGTTTATATGGGGGAAGGGGAGAGAGTCGCTGCAGATTCACTTCAATGTCATGGCAAATTGAACAGATTTATGACACCCATGAAGACTAAAAAAACCTCATTGCTTCGATGACTTCAGCGGACCATATGTTCCTCACAATTGCCCGGGACCAGTTCTGAAGTCATTCAGATATTCTCTTTAACAGCTGGTATTGAGATACAGACTACGATTGCTTTACAAGACCATGTGTGCCGTACTTGGGGGGAAATAGGATTCAGACTGATAACATTAAAACTGTGTGGAGTCGGGATGGTCATTCCCATAGCTGGGCAGGAATTGGAACCTGCCCAGCATTCTAACCGCTATACCACAGTGTTCCAAAATGAAAGCAGAGATCCCACATCCCTGTCACTTCTGCCCTTTCAAAACAGGGGACAGCCTGAGGTGAGGTGGGAAGGAAATCTCCACAGCCTAAAAACAGGTGTAATCAGGGCTTACTTTGTAGCAGGAACTCCTTTGCATACTAGGCCACATACCCCTGATGTAGCCAATCCTCCAAGAGCTTACAGGGCTCTTCTTACAGGGCCTACTGTAAGCTCCAGGAGGATTGGCTACATCAGGGGTGTGCGGCCTAGTATGCAAAGGAGCTCCTGCTACAAAGTGAACCCTGGGTGTAATATTCTTGAGTGAGAATAATGGGAGATACATTTTTCCCCACCATATTTATTTATTTAGCTATATTTGTATCTCATAGGGTTGCCAAGTCCAATTCAAGAAATATCTGGGGACTTTGGGGGTGGAGCCAGGAGACTTTGGGGGTGGAGCCAGGAGACATTAGGGGTGGAACCGGGGGATCCCCTGCCCTCACCTGGGGATTGGCAACCCTAGTATCTCATTCAGACTTCTTAGGCAACCCTAAGTTGCAAAGATGGAGCCTATGTCCTTCCCCATCGCCTGTCAGGACCAGATCTACATGTTTTTTGAGGGGGTGGGCAACATTAAAAAAAATGCCCCTTTATGGTCCCATTCTATCTTATGGGCCCATAGAATGCAATAGACTCCATACCCAATTTGGCACCCCCCCCTCTATCGGCGCGCGGGGCAAGCACCCCCTCTGCCCCCCTAGATCCGGCCCTGCTACCTGTCTCTGTCTGACATTTTACTTGTTTATAGAATTCGGTTCCTGAATTTCTCCAATCACCTGACAAAAAACTGCTCAGGTGTGCGTATTCTCCAACTCACCTGGATTTTCAGCTTTCTGAAACAGCACTACTGTAGCCTGGCCAGCTGAAAGAAGACAACATGAGCCTGGAGGTCTCTTCCAACTCTATGAGTCTATGATTCTATCATTGCCTCCAACGCCAGCTGTGGGTTGGGTCTACTGAGGTGCCACCCAAGCCCTGTGGTCTGTACTCTTTGATTCAGATTTACTGGCAGCCACTCATTACCTTGGCTCGAGCCGATAACTCTGCAACGAAGAAACACGAGATGGTGAGGTGGCTTGTTGACATGAAGCTTCCATTTTGTGTTGCCTCTTTTGGTTTTCCGCATTCTCATTTTCCTTGGGTTGCCAGCCTCCGGGTAGGGCCTGAAGATCTCCCGCTTTCACATCTGATCTTCAGCAGGCAGACATCACCTCCTAGGCTTCCCAACCCGCCCCCCGTCCTATCTATCTATCTATCTATCTATCTATCTATCTATCTATCTATCTATCTATCTATCTATCTATCTATCTATCTATCTATCTATCTATCTATCTATCTATCTATATAATTTTTTTGGCCACTGTGTGACACAGAGTGTTGGACTGTATGAGCCATTGGCCTGATCCAACATGGCTTCTCTTATGTTCTCATGTTCTGAGATTCAGATTATAGGGAGGGATATAGATCCAATATCATCATCATCATCATCATCATCATCATCATCATCATCATCATCATCATCATCATCGTCGTCGTCGTCGTCGTCGTCGTCGTCGTTGTCGTCTTCTTCTTCTCCTTCTCCTTCTCCTCCTCTTCCCCCCCCTCCCAGGCTCCACCTCCAAATCTTCAGGAGTTTCCCTACTTGGATCTGGCCACCCTACCCCCCTCCCATCCCCTGCTGGTGGCCATGGGGGACCTGACAACCCTAGTCCAAAGTGAAGGCTCTTTGCTGTCTCACCGTTTTGACAAATGCTTCAAAGTCACTGTAGAGCTAATGACTGAAATGTCCGGTATACGAAGAGATCCACTTCTGATCCTCTTGCATTGCGTGTGGAAGTGCAGAATCAGGGAAGGTCACTGGATTCCCCATCAGATCCACAAAGTCGAGACCCTTGGCCTTAATTAAATCATGGGTGGTGTTAATGGCATTAGTTAGTGGGTCTGCATTTAGCAGCAAGGCTGAAAGACCAAGCTCTCCATCTGCCAGTACCCTGTGTTTTCAGAGAGAAAACAGATGGCAAAGTTAATGAAACTGAAATTAAACATCTCAAGCTAGACTTAACATCTACTAAATGATCCCCCCCCCCACCTCTAGTCCATTGACAGAGGACTGCCAGAATACCATGCGGAACCAATAAATTACAGTTTGGAAATCCTTGTTTCAGAAGTCACAAGAAGTAAGAGCTATGCCAGTACAAGAAAAATAAGACTCTGCCCTCTTCTTCCATCCATGTCTTGAGTCCATATGGAAGGGGTGTCAAACATGTATCCTGTGGGCTGGATCAGGCCCTCAGAGGGCTCCTATCAGACCCACGAGCAACTCACTGTTGTCTGCTTTCTTCTTCTTCCTTTGCTTTCTTCTGCATCACAGTTTGCTTTGCCAGGTTTGCGCAATCAAGCTACAGAGCAACTCCTCTATTTTCTCCATTGGCTGACCAACACATGAAGCAACTTCTGTACAAAAGCTCACAATGCCCAGCCATTTCATGTTTCCCCCTGGGTCCTAGGCTCAAAGCATTGGCCATGAGATTCCACCTGGTTCTACAGTCGACCCAGGGCTTTGGAGGGTTAACTCTATGGCATTGCACCCCACTTCTCCAGGCTCCATTTCCAAATCTCCAGGAACTTCCCAACCTGAAGTTGTCAAACCTACCTCTCCATTTTCTACTGGTGGCTGGGGGACCTGGCAACCCTACCACGTTGACCTTGGTTTTTTTATATGCCAGGAGGCATATTTTGAGGTAGTGCTGCTCTATATCATGGGTGGGGAACATCAGGCCCGAGGGCTGTTTACGGCCCTTGAGATCACTTGGTCTAGCCTTCGGGGATTGCTGGGCTGAGTCCCCCCCCTCTCGTGGGCATTGTTAAGGACTGCTGCTGGGGCATGTGGGGGCCTTTAAAGGTCTGCTGGGAGCAGCTGAAGGGAGGGAGGGATGGCTGGGAGCCAGCTACCCCCAGTTCAATTTGCATGTGATTATCTTAGATGGCGTGGCCTAATATGCTAATATTAGGGGATGTGGTCTAATATGCCTGGACCTGGGCATTTGCCTAAGGTGGCAGGCCAGTGTGTGTGTGTGTGTGTGTGTGTGTTTGAATTAGGCTCTCCCCACAAGACTTCAAATAGAAAAAAAAATATTTGCCTTAATTTTGCCGGCCTGAATCATTCTCCCGCTGTGGAGCACTGTTTTTTAAGCTGATAATTTTGTATGGCCCGCGAATGATGTTATAAACATCCAAATGGCCCTTGGCAGAAAAAAGGTTCCCCATCCCTGCTTTATATCCTTGGTGCTTGGAAGGGCAAGAGTGGAAGGGCTTCTACTGTCCTGGCCCCACTGGTGGACCTCCTGATGGTGCCTGGTTTTTTGGCCATTGTGTGACACAAAGTGTTGGACTGGATGGGCCATTGGCCTGATCCAACATGGCTTCTCTCATGTTCTTATGAGGTGACAGATGGGCATATTCACACAGGACATCACAACTGCTTGTAACTTTGTCTTAGGCAACCAAGGCAAGAAAGGGGATACAAAGATGGGTGGTTGTGTGCTATTATATTCTGTATCTCAGGAAGGTTTTGACAAATTTGGACTGCAGGCATGAGAGGCCCTTCAAGTCCTCCTGTTTTACCCCTAGATTTTAATTAAGATTTAGGGACTTTCAAGGCAAATGGAGGTTTCGTTAACTGAAATCTGAAGAACATTCCATTTCCCCTTTTCCCTGACTCCTTATCTACCTAACTTTGCAATTAATTTAATGGATCTCTGGAACATGAACTTCACATCCTTGCACAACTGCGGTGGGCTTTCTGCAAGACCGAAAAGAAGAAGAAGAAAGCTGAGTGACTTGTGCTTGCATGTGTTGATGATGCAAATATTTTAACACATTTTTTTTTAAATGCACCAGAAGTTTATTGTACACTCCAGGGTTGTTTCTGTTTGATGGGAGAGCGATCTCCTTACAACCCAATCCTCGCCGCAATTTATGCAGGTAAGAAACTGAGTAGTATCACTAGGTTCATTGTGTTCAGATCCGGGGCTTCAAGACCACGACTTTGTGCTGGGTGTAGATCCAGGTGGGCAGCCGTGTTGGTCTGAAGCAGTAGAACAAAGCAGGAGTCAAGTGGCACCTTTAAGACCAGCAAAGTTTTATTCAGAACGTAAGCTTTCATATGCATGCACACTTCTTCAGACGAGGGGAAGTCTGCATGCATACGAAAGCTTACATACTCAATGTAATTTCGTTGGTCTTAAAGATGTTACTTGACTCCTGCTTTGTTTGTGTTGCGTGGTATGGGTTGGATCCTACCAGCTTTTCCAGTGGCGAAAAGGGAAAGATGAGATCCCCTTTGATCACCCAAAAGGCTATTGCTGGGGATCATCTGACCTGCATGAAGAAAAGCCCTGTTTCTGGGGATGGGGCTACAGGAAAGAAGAAGAAAGTGTTGCTGTCTCACAGCCAAATTCTGATGACACTACAGGGTTTTCAAGGCAAGAAGAAGAAGAAGAAGATATTGGATTTATATCCCGCCCTCCACTCTGAATCTCAGAGTCTCAGAGCGGCTCACAATCTCCTTTATCTTCCTCCCCCACAACAGACACCCTGTGAGGTAGATGAAGATATTGGATTTATATCCTGCCCTCCACTCCAAAGAGTCTCAGAGCGGCTCACAATCTCCTTTCCCTTCCTCCCCCACAACAGACACCCTGTGAGGTGGGTGGGGCTGGAGAGGGCTCTCACAGCAGCTGCCCTTTCAAGGACAGAGCCTCAGAGCGGCTCACAATCTCCTTTCCCTTCCTCCCCCACAACAGACACCCTGTGAGGTGGGTGGGGCTGAGAGGGCTCTCACAGCAGCTACTCCTTCAAGGACAATCTCTGCCAGAGCTATGGCTGACCCAAGGCCATGCTAGCAGGTGCAAGTGGAGGAGTGGGGAATCAAACCCGGTTCTCTCAGATAAGAGTCTGCACACTTAACCACTACACCAAACTGACTCTCTTCAGAAGTGGCTTGCCATTGCCTGCCTCTGCGTTGTGACCCTGGACTTCCTTGCATGCTCTAGGGCTCTTTTTTGTAGCAGGAACTCCTTTGCATTTTATTTAGGCCAGACGCCCCTGATGTAGCCAGTCCTCCTGGAGCTTACAGTAGGCCCTGTACTAAGAGCTCTGTAAGCTCTTGGAGGATTGGCTACACCAAGGGGTGTGGCCTAATATGCAAAGGAGTTCCTGCTACAAAAAATGCCCCCGGAGGCTCCCATCCTAATACTAACTGGGGCTGATCCTGTGTAGCTTCCAAGATCTGGTGAGGTTGGGTTAACCTGGTCTATCCAGGTCAGGGTGGATCCAGCTTCATGTATGGCTTTCCATTACAATGTGTTCCCAGACTTTAAGTAGCCAGTTGTCAAGTGTCAAATTCAATGAGTTTTTCCAGGACTGCGCAATCGTGGTTTTAGCAGCTGTCAGGAGTTTAACTATCAAGGATTTTTTAGAAGATGAAAGACGGGTATCGGACCAATGATTGAGAAGTATCCTTGTTGGTTCATCTGGGATCAAGACCCCAGTTAGGGAGGAGAGATGGGCACAAATTGAGGTCCAGAATGGTCTGATTTTGGGGCAGTCCCACCAGCAGTGAAAATAAGAGGCTTTGAGCCCACAGTTTCTCCAGCAGTCTGAAGAGCCTAACTGGGTCATATGGGAGAACTGGTTAGGAGTAAGGTACCAACGTGCTATCAATTTAAAGTTTTGTTGAGATATATTTATAATGGTAGATTGTAGGGCATCACTAGCCCATATAGAGTCCCATTGGTCGGGAGAAAGGATGATGCCACAGTCTTTATGCCATTGGGTGGTGTAAGAGGGTAAGGTTGCTTCGAGTTTAGACAATAGGATTCGATACAGCCGTGAAATGAGACTTTTAGGTGTTCTCTCTTCGTGAAAATGAAGAACCAGATGTTCGTAGTCAGATGAAGGGCGAGAAAATGAAGAGATCACTTTAGGGTCCTGAAGAAAGTGCCTGATTTGAAAGTATTCAAACCAAGGTGCTGACTTAGTCAAAACTTGGTCTAGATCATTTTTAGGTAGAAGTTGTTTAGAAGATGAAAGAAGATTAAAGAAAAAAACTTTTGAGGAGTCTCTCCAGACCTTGAAAGAAAAGGGTAGTTGGGCAGGAAGGAAATATTTTTGTCCTATAAAAGATGAGATAGTAGAGAGTCCTGGAGCCAGAAAATGACGCTCTGAATCCCATACTGACAAGAGCGCCCTGAGGAATGGGTTCATGAATTGCCACGGTGGGCGTTCATTTTTCTTGAACCATAATAGTTCGTAGTATTTCAGTGGGGTAAAGTGAGCTTCCTCTATGGGCGTCCACGGCGGCGGGGGATGTTGGTACAATATTTCAGGCAGCCATAGACCACAAAGACCCATACCAAGCCTACGCTATCTGGCAACTTGGCTTCCCATTCTAGAAAAGCTTGGCACCGATCCATTTTATGCTAACTCTTATTCTAAAAATAAAATGTATAAGGATTTCCTTTTGCTATAAAATTCTCTTAACAAGTTAATTTCAAGTTATTTAAAGTGTATTATATCTTCCTTTTTCCTTTCCCTGATCTTATTTTATTTTCAAATACGGTGTTATTATAATTATAATTACTATTACCTTCAGTTTGTATTTTGTTTTTAAAGGTTATTTTTGCTCTGTATTCTGTCTATTAAGCTTACGATGTTATTTCTGTTAATCTTGACGGTAAACTTCTTGCGCTATGGATTGTAAGCTACTTTTATGCCTTAATAAAATGTTTAAAGTTAAAAAATAAATAAATAAAACACTACTAGCCATGAAAAAAAAAATGTATGGCTTTCTTTCTGGAATTCTGCATTAGCATCCTGAAACAACTGTTTATTCTGGTCACCAGCAGGGCTTTTCTTGTAGCAGGAACTCCTTTGCATATTAGGCCACACACCCCTGATGTAGCCAATCCTCCAAGAGCTTATAATAGGTCCTGTAAGAAGAACCCTGTATGCCCTTGAAGGATTGGCTTCATCAGAAGGCTGTGGCCTCTAATATGCAAAGGAGTTCCTACTACAAAGAAAGCCCTGGTCACAGGAATACTTGTGCAATGTTTAAAGGTAGTCCCTTGTGCAAGCACCAGTCGTTTCCGATTCTGGGTTGATGTCACATCACGACGTTTTCATGGCAGACTTTTTACGGGGTGGTTTGCAATTGCCTTCCCCAGTCATCTACACTCCTCCCGCCCCCCGCAAGTTGGGTGCTCATTTTACCGACCTTGGAAAGGAGGGAAGGCTGAGTCAACCTTGAGCCGGTTACCTGAACCCTAAAACACCAAGTATCTCCCTTGTATAATGAAAAAATGTACTAAATATCTCCAACACATATAAAAAAATGTGCTAAATATATCCAACACATAAATAATACACAAAACACTTGTATTACTTATGAGAAAAATTCAAAATACACACACTGTTGTCAATAAATACAATTCAGAATAACATAAACCAAACCACCAAGTTCCATGACAGTCCCAGGCTTCCAAGGAATATGTAAAGACTTATACAACACTCAAAGGTTTTATCACAGTGTGTGTATTTTGAATTTTTCTCAAACATAATACTAGTATTTTGTGTATTATTTATGTGTTGGAGATATTTAGTACATTGTTTTAATTTAGGGTTGCCAAGTCCAATTTAAGAAATATCTGGGGACTTTGGGGGTGGAGTCAGGAGACTTTGGGGGTGGAGCCAGGAGACATTGGGGTGGAGCCAAGATCAAGGCTGTGACAAGCATAATTGAACTCCAAAGGGAGTTCTAGCCATCACATTTAAAGGGACGGCACACCTTTTCAATGCCTTCCATCCATAGGAAATAATGAAGGATAGGGGCACCTTCTTTTGGGGCTCATAGAATTGGACCCCCTGGTCCAATCGTTTTGAAACTTGGGGAATATTTTGAGGAGAGGTACTAGATGCTGTACTGAAAATTTGGTGCCTCTACCTCAAAACACAGCTCCCTCCCAAGGCTCCAGATACCCCCAGATCAATTCTTCATTTTTTTCTATGGGAATAAATCTCCATAGGGAATAATAGAGTTCCCAGCAGACATTTCCCTCCCCTCCCCCCGCTTTCTGATGACCCTGAAGCGGGGGGAGGGCCTCCAAACCGGGGGATCCCCTGCCCCCACCTGGGGATTGGCAACCCTATTTTAATTATACAAAGAGCCCCGTGGCGCAGAGTGTTAAAGTCGCAGTACTAAGCTCTGCTCACGTCCTGAGTTTGATCCCTGGTGGAAGCTGGGTTTTCAGGTAGCCAGCTCGAGGTTGACTCAGCCTTCCATCCTTCCGAGGTCAGTAAAATGAGTACCCAGCTTGCTGGGGCGGGGGGAAGCGTAGATGACTGGGGAAGGCAATGGCAAACCACCCTGTAAAAAGTCTGAAGTGAAAAAAATTGTGATGTGATGTCACTCCAGAGTCGGAAACGACTGGTGCTTGCACAGGGGACCTTTCCTTTCATTATACAAGGGAGATATTTGGTGTTTTCTGGTTGTTTGGTCTTTCTCCCCGTCCCTGTTTGTTTCATGGCTCCTTGAACCCAGCTTCCACCGGGATCAAACTCAGGTCGTGAGCAGAAAGCTCGGACTGCAGTATTGCAGCTTTACCACGCTGCACCATGGGACTGCATAGTACTGCAGTGTTTACATGCCCGTAAAGACTGCCTGTTCCTTTCTGTGGACTGCGTCACCCCAAATGCATATCTCTTTGAGCATGTTCAGAGCCCATTAGAATAACTGTGGCAGACCACATGCACAGCACCTCCATACTCACGTTACAGCACACTTTGAGGTCTGGATCAGAGTGCTTAAATCAACCGTTACTTTAAGCATCCGGGAAAGAAGATTCTTCTTGAAGTAAAATGAAAGAGAGACGATCGCCTTTGTTCAAAAAGCTCCGCGCGCTATTGCTGCTATATCAGAAACGTGCACCAGATCTGAGTTTCGAAAGACCCCTGGTTTTATCTGCCGCAACGTTTGGAAAGAATGCATCATTTTTAAAAAATATATACAGGGGATGGAATCTAGCAGGATTCCTTTGCATAGTAGGCCACACACCCCTGATGTAGCCAACCCACCAAGAGCTTACAAGGCTCTTTTGTGTAAACTCTTGGAGGATTGGCTACAGGAGTGTGTGGCCTAATATGCCGCTAGAATTCTGCGCCTGAATATCTATGTATATGTTCCAATATGTTCCAGGTACAAGGACTCCTTGAAGAAATCCCTTGGTACCTGTTGCATTAACCATCACCAGTGGTCTGACCTAGCCTCAGATCGCAAAGCATGGAGGCACACCATCCACCAAGCTGTCTCTTCCTTTGAGAACACACGCATAGCTGGTCTTGAGGACAAAAGGAAATCGAGGAAGAATCGTACTGCTACAGCACCAACCCCAAATCAGACTTTTCCCTGCAGCCACTGTGGCCGGACCTGCCTGTCCTGCATTGGTCTTGTCAGCCACCAGCGAGCCTGCAGCAGACGTGACTACTGCACCTTCTTAAATCTTCGTTCGTGAAGTCAAGCCGAGAGAGAGAGAGAGAGAGAGACGAGAGAGAGAGAGATGTTCCAATAACCTTTACTGAAACTAAGTCACTCAGTTAAAGAATATGAGGCATCTTATTCCTTCCTCTTTCTTCAAATGCCTGGAAATTTTGGCTTGCTCTTCCTTTTGCTCAAGAATGTTTATCTCAGTTTCTCGATTCAGGTGGCATCCGCCTGCTCTGGAGGAGTCACTTCGAGCAGGCCCTTTTTGATAAATCTTTTTATCTCCTCCTCCTTCACCAAGTTTATCTGTGCAACGCAGGGAGGAAGGAGACAAAGACAACCCAAAACAATTGCTTTTCTCTTCAAAGCCGCCCCCCCCCCCCCCCCCGTCTTCCCCTCTGCCTTCTGAGCAGCCAGGCAAACAATCCAGCCTCCAGAGGTGTCTGTTCTTTTGAGCATCCAGACAATTAAAATGTTTCGAAAGAGCACCAACGCCAGGCAAATCTAATCAAGCATTAGCCCCACCCATATGGAGGTGATGTCGCCGACGTGAGTCTCTGCACACCAAAGCGATACCGTATGACAATGAACGAGAACAGGAAAAGGCATGGACCATCTTGTAACTGGGCGGAAGATCAGAGATCAAGACATGCCTGTTAATTGATCATTTACTGCTTCATGCTTTGCGTGGAATGAAGCATTGACCATCGCAACAGTACCACCTTCCCCAAAAGCAGCTCCATTAACAAAGGATGATTGTGTGGGACAGTTTCGTTGCTCCTCTACTTTCAACATTGCATATCATTTTAATCAGGCCATATAGCACCCCGGGCAAGGTCCCCCCCCCCACTCCCGGTCTCCCTCTCACAGAAGAGAAAATGAAGAAGAAATTAGATTTATATCCCGCCCTCCACTCCGAATCTCAGAGTCTCTCAGAGCCACTCACAATCTCCTTTCCCACCTCCCTCACAACAGACACCCTGTGAGGTAGATGAAGATATTGGATTAATATCCCGCCCCTCCACTCCAAGAGTCCCAGAGCGGCTCACAATCTCCTTTCCCTTCCTCCCCCACAACAGACACCCTGTGAGGTAGATTAAGATATTGGATTTATATCCCGCCCTCCACTCCGAAGAGTCTCAGAGCGGCTCACAATCTCCTTTACCTTCCTCCCCCACAACAGACACCCTGTGAGGTAGATGAGATATTGGATTTATATCCCGTCCTCCACTCCGAAGAGTCTCAGAGGGGCTCACAATCTCCTTTCCCTTCCTCCCCCACCCCCACAACAGACACCCTGTGAGGTAGATTAAGATATTGGATTTATATCCCGCCCTCCACTCCGAAGAGTCTCAGAGCGGCTACAATCTCCTTTACCTTCCCCCCCCACCCCCACAACAGACACCCTGTGAGGTAGATTAAGATATTGGATTCATATCCCCACCCTCCACTCCGAAGAGTCTCAGAGTGGCTCACAAATCTCCTTTCCCTCCCTCCCTCACAACAGCCACCCTGTGGGGTAGATGACGATATTGGATTTATATCCTGCCCTCCACTCCGAAGAGTCTCAGAGCGTCTACAATCTCCTTTACCTTCCCCCCCACCCCCACAACAGACACCCTGTGAGGTAGATGAAGATATTGGATTCATATCCGGCCCTCCTCTCTGAAGAGTCTCAGAGCGGCTCACAATTTCCTTTTCCCCCCCTCCCTCACAACAGACACCCTGTGAGGTAGATGAAGATATTGGATTTATATCCCACCCTCCACTCCGAAGAGTCTCAGAGCGGCTACAATCTCCTTTACCTTCCTCCCTCACAGCAGACACCCTGTGAGGTCAGTGGGGCTGAGAGAGCTCTGACAGCAGCTGCTCTTTCGAGGACAACTCCTACGAAGCTATGGCTGACCCAAGGCCATTCCAGCAGCTGCAAGTGAAGGAGTGGAGAATCAAACTGTAGGGTTTCCAATCCCTAGGTGGGGGCAGGGGATCCCCTGGTATGGAAGCCCTCCCCCCACTTCAGGGTCATCAGAAAGCAGGAGAGGGGAGGGAAATGTCTGCTGAGAAATCTATTATTTTCCTATGCAGACTTATTCCCATAGAAAATAATTGAGAATTGATCAGCGGGTATCTGAGGGGGACCAAATTTGCAGCATAGTATCGAGTGCCTCTCCCCAAAATACCCCCCAAGTTTCAAAAAGATTGGACCAGGGGGTCCAATTCTATGAGCCCCAAAAGAAGGTGCCCCATCCTTCATTATTTCCTATGGAAGGAAGGCAGTCCCTGAAATGTGATGGGGGACCCCTTGTAAAATATCTCCGAGTCTGAGCACTCACCCCACCACCCACGGCCCCTGCTGCCGTCTGCAGGCCCCTTTTAAAAGCCCCTTTTATTAAGCTGCAGGGGAGAGGCAGAGAGAGGCAAACCTAGCAACAATGCGGCAGCAGCCACACCAGGCAAGTCGGGCAAAGAGCAGCTTCGTTGCTGGCTACACATGCAGGCTGGGAAGGAGGGGGGGAGCAGCCCGGGGCCCCTAAGGTATGGGGGCCCATAGGCCAGTGCCTACTTGGCTGTGGTCAGTTTTATTAAGAACATAAGAGAAGCCATGTTAGATCAGGCCAATGGCCCATCCAGTCCAACATTCTGTGTCACAAAGCGGCCAAATATATATATATATATTATATATATTATATATATATATATATATATATATATATATATATATACACACACACACACACACACACTGTGGCTAATAGCCACTGATGGACCTCTGCTCCATATTTTTATCTAACCCCCTCTTGAAGGTGGCCATGCTTGTGGCCGCCACCACCTCCTGTGGCTTTTCCAGTGTTCTTTTTCAGTGTATTTTTAAAAAATTACCTCTCTTGTCTCCTGCACTCGAACTTCTGCTGGGTGTGTTTACGCTATGCCTCCTGCGGCAGTCGTTTTGTGCTTGTGCCTACCCCGTGTCAGAATTCCAAAGGTGCCCGTAGGCTCAAAAAGGGTTGGAGACCCCTGCTCTAAGTGACAGACGCACCATTTAACCATCATTCCCAGCCCCAGACCTCAGAAAAATACATACAGCACAGGACTAGGGTTGCCAGGTCTGACTCAGGAAATATGTGGAGAGGGGACTTTGGGGGTGGAGCCGGGAGCAAGCACAATCGAACTCCAAAGGGAGTTCTGCCCATCACATTTAAAGGGACTGTGCTCCTTTTAAATGCCTTCCCCCCATTGGAAATAATGGAGGATGGGGACAACTTTTTTGTTGGGGGGAGTTCATAGACCTGGACCCCCTGCTCCAATCTTTTTGAAATTTGGGAGGGTATTTGAGAAGAGACACTAGATGCTATGCTGAAAATTGATGCCTCCACCTTACAAAACAGCCCCCCGCCCCAACTGATTATCTATTATACCCTATGGGGACCGATCTCATAGGGTATAATGGGGTGCCCAGCAGATATTTCCTTCCCCACACACACTTTCTGATAGCCCTGACGCAGCATTGTCCCCAGTGAGCTGCTCTCTGTCACCTGGAGATCATTTGTAATCCTAAAACTGACCTTGGGCGTTTTCGCACTGACCTTAATCAGCAGCGACGCCCCTCTTCACCGCGCAGGATCGGCGCGGATGTCGCACTAATTGCCGCGGAGCACCCGGAAGAGCCGGAAAGTCCCGCGGCTTTTGCGGCGCAAATGGAAACTGGTTTTTGGCGGTTTCCGTTTGCGCCGCAAAAGCCGCGGGACTTTCCGGCTCTTCCGGGTGCTCCGCGGCAATTAGTGCGAAATCTGCGCCGATCCTGCGCGGTGAAGAGGGGCGTCGCTGCTGATTAAGGTCAGTGCGAAAACGGCCCTTGAGAGACCAATGGCCCAATTCTGTATTAGGAAGCTTCCTGTGTCCATGCACTCCTGGTCTACTGCCAAGTTTAAAACGGAGGATGGTGAATTGAAAACGAATTCTGTTGGGCACATGGTTTAACCTAGCTTCTGGGTGAAGGTCAAGAAGACTGGGAAATCCACATACATATTATCGGATAGCATTAAATTCCATTCTGTTATGTAGGGAGAGCTTTGGATATCAGTTAATAGATACTGTCAAGAAAAATTCCACTATCCAGTTTGCAGAATAATCCTCCTCGGTACTAATTATTTGACACATCCTTTTTCTAGCACTATCATACTGGGAACTGAACTCTAAACTGGCTAACATAAGTAGATATATTATTAGCATCAGACCAGTCTTTCAGACAGTTTTAATCCCAGAATGCTAATTAATTATGCTTATATATACGTGTGTGTGTAGATAGATAGATAGATAGATAGATAGATAGATAGATAGATAGATAGATAGATAGATAGATAGATAGATAGATAGATAGATAGATAGATGAGAGAGAGAGAGAGAGAGAGAGAGAGCATATCTCAGTGCTTCCTCATGTTAATATCTTCCTATGCATACCTACTAGCACATCAGGTAGAAGACTTTGAACCAAAGTTTCCTAATCAATATGTTCACTAGGGTTTTTTTTTTTTTAGCAGGAAAACACAGGAATGCAGTTCTGGCTGACTTGGTACCAGGGGGTGTGGCCTAATATGCAAGTAAGGTCCCGCTGAGGTTTTTCTGCAAAAAACCTTATGTGAAGCAATGGTGGTCAGGGGTGTGGCCTAATATGCAAATGAGTTCCTGCTGGGCTTTCTCCTCATCTCCGTTCTGGGCCTCTTTCAGTCACCACAGACATGGGGGGACATCTGTTTCTGCTGTGGGGTGGGTCAGAAGGCCACAAGGGTGGAGGGTGAGTGGGTGCTAAGGGTTGGAGTGGGGGGCAGGCCAATAAAGAAGGGGTGGGGCTGAGGGCTACTGGCTCTACCAATCAAATCTCTTTGAAACCATTATGCCCTCCCCCCCTTTCAGTCCTCACACCTTGCAAGAGATGTTTTGCACGTGTTTGATGCTGCTTTGCAAAGACCATAAACTTGTCTATGGGGCAATAAACACATGGTGCGGAGTGGTAAAGCTGCAGAGTGTCTTACAATCTCCTTTCCCTTCCCGTCCCCATAACAGACACCCTGAGAGGTTGGTGGGGCTGAGAGAGCTCTTTTAAGAACTGCTCTTGAGAGAACAGCTCTAACTTGTGACTGACCCAAGGTCACATCAGCAGGTGCCTGTAGAGCAGTGAGCAATCAAACCCAGTTCTCCCAGATTAGAGTCTGTGCTTCTAACCACTACACCAAACCACTCCTAGGGGGTCAGCACTTTCACCGCTCACTCCGGTGTGTGTGAGAGAGCACTGTTGTGGTTAAGTGTGGCAGACTGATCTGGAGAACCAGGTTTGATTCCCCACTCGTCCTCCACATGGAGCCTCCTGGCTGACCCGGGGTAGTAACCATTCTCGCAGACCTTTCTCAGTCCCATCTCCCTCAGAAGGTGCCTGTTGTGGAGAGAGGAAGGGAAGGCAATTGTAAGCTGCTTTGAGACTCTTTAAGGTAGAGAAAGTCAAAGTATAAAACCAATTTCGCACCAGGCTTGTTCCGGATGGAGAGCGCTTTTGCTACCAGGGCTTCTCTCCATTTTCGCACAAGTTGCCCCAGAGCTGTGAGTTGAAGCGCTGCTATTCTGCAGCAAGCAAGATCCTCTGAAAAGCAGTTTCTGCTTGCTGTGGAAGAATGGCACGCCACCTCATAGCTCTGCAGCAGGTTAGGCGAAAATGGAGAGAAGCCCCTGGGGCAAAAGGGCTCTCTGCTTGGAACAAGCCCTAATGCAAAATCAGTCCAACTTTTCTTCTTCCCACCCCCAAATCTCGAAGGGATGCCTGGCTACTATCTGGCATCCCTCATCTCAGCAGCCCTTAATGCCTCCACAGAAGAAACTACTGATAAAGTTCACGGGAAGAAAAAAATGCTTCAATTAAATTTCTCAGGAAGGTTCTGGGAATTACTGCAAGTGACCAAAATGACATTTGCTCTTCCATTCAAAATGCAGATTTATTATTATTATTTTTTTAAATGCTGTGTCAGGAAAACAAAATAAACAAAACGTAAGGGAAATCTGAGCAAAAATGCTCTTGGATCTAATGAAGAGGAACAAGTATTTCTCAGTAGATTTTCAGAGGCAGTCTTTATTTCTTTCTTCAAAAAAAAAAACTCGTTTACAATTCACCTTGCTTGCAATTTTTCCCTAAACATCATTTCTTACCACGTTTTAAGAAACGTTTTCCCCCCTCTGCTGTGAACTTCTTCGAGATACTATGTAAAGGAGGAGCTGAACTAATATTACCTGTTTTCTGTTTAACCCCTAGGGGTCTAACTCATTTCTTGCAAGGAAATTTATGTGAAGAAATGGTTCTGAAGGACCTGGTGGCAAAAGATAACATGATTGATGCCTCAAATCCATAATGATTTGCAGTCTTTGGACAGATGTCACTGTCTGTCAAACTTCAGTCATTTCACTCTTTTCTATCACAATACCACAAACGTTCTTCACGGTACCCAGGGAAACACACAAGCTCTTTTTAGACCTTAATCTGAGTAAAAAGCATGTGCAATGTGGAGAGCCAGTTTGGTGGTGGAGAGCCAGTTTGGTGTAGTGGTTAAGTGTGCGGACTCTTACCTGGGAGAACCGGGTTTGATTCCCCACTCCTCCACTTGCACCTGCTAGCATGGCCTTGGGTCAGCCATAGCTCTGGCAGAGGTTGTCCTTGAAAGGGCAGCTGCTGTGAGAGCCCTCTCCAGCCCCACCCACCTCACAGGTTGTCTGTTGAGGGGGAAGGTAAAGGAGATTGTGAGCAGCTCTGAGACTCTTCTGAGTGGAGGGCGGGATATAAATCCAATATCTTCATCTACCTCACAGGGTGTCTGTTGTGGGGGAGGAAGGTAAAGGAGATTGTGAGCCGCTCTGAGACTCTTCTGAGTGGAGGGCGGGATATAAATCCAATATCATCATCATCATCATCAATTGGAAGAGACGAATGGTGGTAATAGGTCTTGTCCTAACATGTGTACATTTGCTTAAAAGCATGCATAGATCCTAGGGATGTGCAAAGTATTTAATTTAATTTCATTTAATTTGCGATTTATACCCAACCCTATCCTGCAAGCGGGCTCAGGGCGGCTTACAACATTAAAACATTACAATAGCAATAAATAAAACGTATCAGATTAAACACAACGAATTTAAGATATCTCTTAAATATAATACATACAGATTAAAATAAGGAAACCATAACTCCAACAATGGTACAGCCTAAAGCCATACTTCAGCAGCAGTTCAACTAATTAACACCACTTAGCTCAGCTTCAGGTCATACATAAAAGTATGCACATACAGTAAGTCAAATGAACACAAATGAACACATGAAGTTGCCTTATACTGAATCAGACCTTTGGCTCATCAAGGTCAGTATTGTCTACTCAGAGAGCTTCTGGAGTTCTGGCCCCACTGGTGGACCTCCTGATTAGCACCTGGGGCTTTGGTCACTGTGTGACACAGAGGGCGTTTTCGCACTGACCTTACTCCGGAGCGACGTCCCTCTTCACCGCGCAGCGTCTGCATGGATTTCGCACCAATTGCTCCGCAGAACCTGGAAGAGCCGCAAAGTCCCAAATGTAAACTGGTTTACGTTTGCGATGCAAAAGCCACGGGACTTTGCGGCTCTTCCGGGTTCTGCGGAGCAATTGGTGTGAAATCCGCGCAGACGCTGAGTGGTGAAGAGAGATGTTGCTCCGGAGTATTTTTTTATATAAATTTTTTTTTTGCCACTGTGTGACACAGAGTGTTGGACTGGATGGGCCGTTGGCCTGATCTAACATGGCTTCTCTTATGTTCTTATGAGTAAGGTCAGTGTGAAAACGCCCAGAGTGTTGGAATGGATGGGCCATTGGCCTGATCCAACATGGCTTCTCTTGTTTCTTACAACCGGTGTGGCTTTCCAGGGTCACAGGCTGAGGTCTTTCACATCATGTCTTACCTGATCTTTTAAATTGGAGATGTGGGGATTGAATGTGGGACCTTCTGCATGGCAAGCAGATGCTCTGCCAGTGAGCCCGAGCCCCTTTTCAGGATCCCAAAATGTATGGCGATAGTCCTACCTACATACATTTGTAAGATCTCTTAACACTTTCAAACAAATGGGCAAAGATCAGTCTGAGGCCTACTTGATGTTCCCAGCTCATTTCCTCCACTACACAGACCACTTTCAGTGTGACCCAAACAATGGTGCAAAGGCCCATTTTGTATGATTCCTTCCCTTAGGGATGTCAGACTCAAATGGGACCTGGGGATTCCCTGGAATGGCTGCTTATCCCTAGACTCCAGAGTTCCCCTGGAGAAAATGGATGTTTCAGAATGTGGACTCTATGGCATTGTGCCTCACTGAGGTCCCTGGCCTCTCCCCATCCCTTGCTGGCGGCCGGGGAAACCTGGCAACCCTTCAACGAGGCCTCAGATTACTCAACAGGAGCTCACAGGAGCGCAGCTCCCGAACCTTTGTAAGGGTTCCCCCTCCTCCTCCCCACCTACCTTGTCCATTGAATAGGAGGTGCAGCTGTATAACAATCCCTAGATTAGGAGAGCAGGCAGCCAGTCAGTCACCAACCCCTGGAGAAGCCTGCACCACCCTTTCTTCACTTCTTATGTGGTTTTGGGTGGCGAGTGGCTTGCTGGCCTTTTGACTTGGGGAGGAGGGCAGCCCAAAAGAGCCCCAGGCAAGCAAGGCCTGCTTGGGCTGGTTGGATCTCTAGCCAGCCCAAGCAGACCTTACTTACCCAGGGCTCTCCTTTCTTGTGTCGGGTTGCTTTTGGCTGGTGGGGGATGGCATATGCTAATGAGTTATACTAATGAGCTCTGCCACCTATTTTTCTACAAAACGACCCCTTGCCTTCTACCAAGATCAGTTCCCTTGGAGAAAATGGCTCCTATGGAGGATGGATTCTATGACATTATATCCTGCTGAGGGCCCTTCCCTCCTGCCACAGTCCCAGGCTCCACCCCCAAAATCTCCAGGAGGTTTCCAACCTAGATCTGGCAATCCTACTCCTCATCCCTTGCTGGTGGCCAGGGAGGTCTGACAATCCTAGTTCCACTAACGATGCCAGTCTCCAAGTAAGGCCTGGGGATCTCCTGAAATTACAGCTCATCTCCAGATATCAGATCCCCTGGAGAAAATGGATGCTTTGGGGGGTGGACTCCAGGGGTGGAATTCTAGCAGGAGCTCCTTTGCATATTAGGCCACACGCCTTGAAGCAGCCAATCGTCCAAGAGCTTACAAGGCTCTTTTTGTAAGCTCTTGGAGGACTGGCTACATCAGGGGTGTATGGCCTAATATGCAAAGGAGCTTTTGCTAGAATTCCACCCCGGTAGACTCGATGGCCGTGGTGGCCAATGGTAGCTCTCCAGATGTTTTTTGCCTACAACGCCCATCAGCCCCAGCCATTGGCCATGCTGGCTGGGGCTGATGGGATTTGTAGGCAAAAAACATCTGGAGAGCTACCATTGGCCACCCCTGCTCTATGGCATTATGCCCCACTGAGGTCCCTGTCTTCCTTCTTGTTACATCTCCAAAAGTTTCCCAAACTGGTTATTGTAGGATGTAGATTCAGAATTCCTCTAGAACATGGACAGAGTGCCAAATAGATTTGCACTAAGCCTGATCATAGAACTCATTTGCACCAATCTGCCTTAACAGTTAGAACTCAACCATTACGTTGGGCGTTTTCGCACTTACCTTAAGCCGGAGCGACATCCCTCTTCACCGCGCAGCGTCTGCACGGTTTTCGCACTAATTGCTCCGGAGCACCCGGAAGAGCCGCAAAGTCCCGCGGCTTCTGCGTCGCAAATGTAAACCGCCAAAAACCAGTTTACATTTGCGACGCAAAAGCCAAGTCCAACTCAAGAAATATCTGGGGACTTTGGGGGTGGAGCCAGGAGACATTAGGGGTGGAGCCAAGATCAAGGCTGTGACAAGCATCATTGAACTCCAAAGGGAGTTCTGGCCCTCACATTTAAAGGGACGGCACACCTTTTCAATTCCTTCCTTCCATAGCAAATAATGAAGGATAGGGGCACCTTCTTTTGGGGCTCATAGAATTTGTCCCCCTGGTCCAATCTTTTTGAAACTTGGGGGGTATTTTGGGGAGAGGCACTAGATGCTATACTGAAAATTTGGTGCCTCTACCCCAGAGCCCCAGTTACCCGCATATCAATTCTCCATGATTTTCTATGGGAATAAATCTCCATAGGGAATAACAGAGTTCTCAGCAGACATTTCCCTCCCCTCCCCCCGCTTTCTGACGACCCTGAAACGGGGGGAGGGCTTCTAAACTGGGGGATCCCCTGCCCCCACCTGGGGATTGGCAACCCTACTGAAGGAAAATGGAGGAAGGATGAAGGAAGGGTGAAAGATTGGCTTCCTTCCCACATTAATGTGAGAACAATAAAGATCTGCCCATTCATCTCGTTTCCCCCTCTGTTGTTGAGTCTCTTGTTTTGGCGAAAAAGGGACTCTGCTTAAACGCAACAATATGGCAACCCTATTGTTGCCAGGCAGAACCTGGCAATCCTATTTCTCCCTGAAAAAAGCTGAGAGGAAATCACACTAATCAGACTTGCATATGATGAGGTGTGAACTCATATCAGGGCATCGTTCACACTGAAGTTGATCTGCACAGTCAAGGGCCGGAGCTCACACCACTCCTCCAAGATCTGGGGCTTGGGGTAGAGCGTCTTGGCATGCTGATGGTCCCACCTCCAATCCCTGGCCTCTCCATTTCAAAAGGATCAGGTAGTAGGAAACACAAAGATCTCTGCCTGGGCTTAGCCCTTAGTGGTCAGAGTAGACACTTCTGACCTCAATAGACCAATGGTTACTCTCACTTCATATGTGCCTCGATAGCATGGGTTTTCGCCATATTGTTTTAGCCCCAATCATGGTTGAACTCAGGAGATGTGACTGGCAATTTGGCAAGCTATCACTATCTTCTGCCCTGCAGTATGTGTTTAGCAGGTCTTCTTCTACTTCTTCTAAAAGAAACTTGTTGACATATTAGGCCGCACAAGCATATTTTTTGCAATAGGAAATGTGGTGGTATGCCACCTGGGCCTGGCCCACTCCAGCAAGTACCTCCTTGCCTGAAGGTAGCCTGGGAAAGGCCAGAGGAAAATGAAAGAGCATTCCAGGAAGAAGAAGAAGAAGAAGATATTGGCTTTATATCCCGCCCTCCACTCCGAATCTCAGAGTCTCAGAGTGGCTCACAATCTCCTTTATCTCTTTCCCCCACAACAGACACCCTGTGAGGTGGGTGGCGCTGGGAGAACTCTCCCCAGAAGCTTCCCTTTCAAGGACAACTCCTATAAGAGCTCTGGCTGACCCAAGGCCATTCCAGCAGGTGCAAGTGGAGGAGTGGGGAATCAAACCCGGTTCTCCCAGATAAGAGTCCGCACACTGAACCACTGCACCAAATTGGAACCAGGCAAGGAGAGGATTGAAATAAAGAAGAAAAGGCAGGTCTAGGGGAGGAGCCAGATGAGAAGGAGGGGCCAAAGGGCTGATGCACTTCCAGGGCTTTTTTTTTTTTTTTGTAGCAGGAGCTCCTTTGCATATTAGGCCTGTTGGGTATGTGTACCAAAAGTATAAATTAATAGGGTTCCTGCCTGGCTCATTGGAGGCTATAGGCCTGAGCTTGGGGACTCAGGAACAATGGGCAGCAGGATCCAAATCCTGGCTGCCCTGCTCCAATCACGGGCCCCCTGCTGGTTTGAATGATCCAATGGCATCCTAGTGCAGGGGGAACCATAAGGTGTATATACTTGGCCCCATTGGCCCAGTTCCTGGGTCTTGGAGTTCAGCCATTACCATGCTGTACTTAATAAAAGAGCTTTGCTGTGATCACTGCTGCCTCGTCTCTTCCATGAGTTGAACCCACTATATTATAAGGCCACGCTGTCAAGCATTGATAGTTCGAATAATCAAGCTTTTGTTTAAACCAAAGACTCGCTTTATTGATAATCCAATACTTGCTCCAAGGAACAATACCTTGGAAGTGATACAGAGTTTCACACAGCATAGAATCTTAAAGGTTACTTCAAAGACAAAATTGTAGATAACTTCAAAAGCATAACATACAGATGTTAATTGCATATAGGATTCAAAGGGTGCTATCAACTATCCATTTGGTCACTACAGCATCTCCTAGTTCCCAGACATTCCTGGCTTGTTGATAAGGCATGTGGATGGGAACTCGGGGGAGAGGCATTTGCCTTACAATGACAAGGTTACTTGCATATTCTAATTCCTTGAGAATTACTAGGTAGGGGAAAAAGGGAGGGTTTTGAAGAGGAGCCTCTATGTGCAGAGGAAGGAAAACAGGGAAGAGAGGGGGGAAGGGTGAATAGCAGAAATCAGAAATAGCATGCTTGACACACGCACCTCTGATGTAGCCAATCCTCTCAGAGCTTACAGGGCGCTTAGTACAGGGCCTACTATAAGCTCCAGGAGGATTGGCTACATCAGGGGGTGTGTAGCTTGGTATGCAAACGAGTTCGCGCTGCAAAAAAAGCCGTGATAGCATAGCAGAAGACAGAGTGGTGATGATGGAACCATAATAGGCAAGAGGGCCCCCGGAAAATGTATCTAGGCGCAGTTCACAGCCTTTGCCATTCAGACATCCAAGGCCCAAGCTGGTGAGTACACACTTCAAGTTTCTGTAGCAATTTCCGCAGCAGTTTATATCACTAATGGGTTTCTTACATGTCTGGAGAGAAATAAAAGCAAAGGGTTTTTTAAAAAGTACTTCTACTTTTTCTTCTCTCTCTCTTCCCCCCCCCCCAAAAAAAAAGAAAGAAAAGAAAAGAAATGACAACTACATTGGAACATCATCTCAAACTTTTTTTAAAAAAATCTTCTTGGTGATGGCAAAGCTGAAAGGGAAGTTGATTCGTGCAGGGTTGTCCCCCCCCCCCCCCTTAATGGAAAAAAAAGTGTCATTTTATGTGCGGAGGCGATCACTTTTGTAACAAAATGGTGACATTTCTTTAAAATGCTGGGGTGAGGGTGGAGGACACAAACAAACCCATTCAGAAAGAAGCACTATTTCGTCTGCGCATTTTCAGTAATGGAATAGATCGTCCCCGTTCCAACTGAACGGAAGTCAGACGTCGGTCTATTAGTTGAAAGTATTTCATTGGGACTCGTACAATACCTGATCCATCCTGATAAGTCAAGCAGGGTCAAGGAAATTGAGATTTTCAAGGATGGCTTTCAGATGGGTGATTCTGAAGGTCTGGCATCTGAATCAAACATTTTGTCGTTCTCCGTACATAGAACTCTGAACAGTTCTGCATTTAGCAACGTGTCTGCAAAAGATGAGCGTTTTATGGAGTGGTGTAAGTCTTGGCATCCAGCTGCGACAATTTTGGCCATTGTTTAGAATGACCAATTCTGCTGGGCCTGCGAGACTACTCTTTTTAAGATGGCCTTCGCCTAAATATAGAGCTTAGTTAGACCCACTGTAGGCGTATCCAGCCACTAAATTCACTGAAGATCTGAGATATAGCACCAAAAATGTTAATTTTAATAGTATCGGATACAAATGAGACCTTGTCAGGCTGGGCTGTGTCAGGGCAGACCATATGTGTACCTATTTAAGATTACATAACAGAGATATAAACTTTTTAAAGGACACAAACACGGCTAAAGATTTTTTTTTTAAAAAAACACCTTAAAATAATACCTGCAGAGTGTTGAAGAGCCCCGTGGCACAGAGTGTTAAAGCGGGGCTTCCAAGCCTCTCCACAGTAATGTGGAATAGAGGTTTGAGTCTCCTTTTAAGAGTGTTGGCCAATCCGGATGACATTGTACACCAAATCTTCTACGACTCATTTGTCAGCAATTGGTTGAGGAAATTAAATTCCAAATTAGAGGAATGTGATCTGAATATTGATTCCCTAGCCCTCATGTTCAAGAACGGGGCAAAAGAAATTATCAGAGACCGATTACTGGAATTGGAGTTAAAACAATCTCTGGCCAAAGTTGGGGGGATGTATATCCCAACCTTTTTTACAAGTGACCTTAAATGTGCCAGGTATCTAGAAAAGATACAGCCAATTAAGATCAGGCGGATGCTGTCCTTGGCACGCCTGAACATTCTGGACACAGCAGTACTGAGGGGCCGTTTCCACAAGATCCCGTTAGAAGACAGGATCTGTCCGTGCGGCCTGGAGGAGGTCGATACGGTTTCCCACCTTATTCTGAACTGTCTTTTCCATACAGAGGCAAGGTACAGACTTTTGCGGAACCATCTAATGCTAGCTGAATCTTTAAACCAGGCCCAAACCATTTACTTCCTCTTAGGGGATGGGAGTGATCAACTTTCTTTGGATCTTGCTAAGTTTCTATATGTTACCGACCTCGACAGGAAGAAATTTAATGCTGTCTGTTTTTGAAAGAAGATGCTTTTAGTTAAGTGTTGCCTACGTCAGCTAATTTTATTACCACTTTGATGGATGTACAAGTTTTATATTGTTACGTTATATTTCAACTTGGTGTTGTGTTGTACTGTTATTGATGAGTTGTGTTGTTGCTGTCGATTGGCCTAGAGCCGCAATAAACTGACTGACTGACTGACTGAGAGTGTTAAAGCTGCAATACTGCAGTCCTAAGCTCTGCTCACGACCTGAGTTCGATCCCCGGTGGAAGCTGGGTTTTCAGGTAGCCGGCTCCAGGTTGACTCAGCCTTCCATCCTTCCGAGGTCGGTAAAATGAGTACCCAGCTTGCTGGGGGGGAAGTGTAGATGACTGGGGAAGGCAAGGGCAAACCACCCTGTAAAAAGCCTGCCGTGAAAATGTGAAAGCAATGTCAACCCAGAGTCAGAAATGACTGGTGCTTGCACAGGGGACCTTTCCTTTCCAAAACATTAGAACTTGTTGGTTTTAAAGGTATTTGTATTTCTCCTATGGGATCCAGGGAACTGGGGAAAGAAAGTTCTGGCTCTTTCCCTCTCTCCCCAGGGGACCAGGAGGGGAAAGAGCCTCAACCAATGGAGAAAACTGAGGTTTCGCGCTGTAGCTCCTGTGCGATTGAGCAAACCTTGCAAAGTTAGTTGAGAGGCAAAAGGAAGCAAGAGAGAGGAAGAAGGAAGTGGACAAGAGCCAATTGCTTGGGGGCCTGATAGGAGCCCTCCAGGGGCCAGATTCGGCCCCCGGGATGCATGTCTGACACCCCTGATTTAGAGGAAACATTGAAATCTCCAAGTACTTCATGATTTCAAGAGACAGGACAAATCTACAATGGGAAAAAAGCATGTCCAGATGAATTTGATAGTCAATAAGAATCAGGGAGGGGTCATGGCTCAGTGGTAGAGCATCTGCTTGGCATGCCGAAGGTCCCAGGTTCAGTCCCCAGAATCACCAGTTGAGATCTAGCAGTAGGCAAACAGATGGGAAACTAGAGTGGCCAATCCCCAGGTGGGGGCAGGGGATCCCCCAGTCCGGAGGCCCTCCCACTCCTTCAGGGTCATCAGAAAATGGGAGGCAGGGAGAGAAATGTCTGCTGGACACTCCATTATTCTCTATGGAGATCGATTCCCATAGGGTATAATGGATAACTGATCCATGGGTATCCGAGGCTCCAGAGACGCTGTGTTTTGAGGTAGAGGCACCAAAATTTCAGCATAGCATCCAGTGCCTCTCTGCCCAATACTTGCCAGGTTTCAAAAAGATTGGACCAGGGGGTCCAATTCTATGAGCCCCCAAAGAAGGTTCCCCTACCCATTATTTACAATGGAGGGAAGGCATTTAAAAGGGGTGCAGTCCCTTGAAATGTGATTGCCTGAACTCCTTTTGGAGTTCAATTATGCTTGCCCCACCTTTGCCCCTGTTCCCCCGCCCCCCACAAGTCTCCTGGCTCCATCCCCAAAGTCCCCAGACATTTCCTGAGTCAGACTTGGCAACCCTATGGAAAACAGAAAGAGATGGCAAAGTAGCTATTAATTTCAGGCCTCTGATACAGCAGCTCCTGATTCTTTCTGATGGTTCCCCCTCTTCCTCCCCATCTACCTTGTCCATTGAATAGTAGGTGCAGCTGCAAAACAGTCCCTGGATTAAGAGAGTGGGCAGCCAGCCAGCCACCAGGGGCTTTGCCACACCCCCCAGCAGTCTTCATTAACCCCTGGAGAAGCCAGCACCACCCTTTCTCCACTTCTTATGTGATTTTGGGTGGCAGATGGCTTGCTGGCCTTTCGACTGGGGGGCGGCAGCCCAGGAGATCCCCAGGTCCCAGCAGGGGTTCTTCCGTTTTCCCAGACTCCTTCCCGCCCCCAGTCAGCTGGCCGGCGGGGGGGAAGCCCCACCCCCAGAGGACCATGTGGCTTTGCACCTCCGGAGGCTTCAGTCTCCAATTGAAAGGCTTCCTCTTGGGATGGGGTGTCTGTGTTGCTGTGAAGAAGTTGGCAGCAACTCGTGAGTAGAGAGGCCAATCCCCCTCCAGAGTCACCAGAAACGGGGTGGGGGGGGAGGGAAACGTCTGCTGAGCACTTCGTTATTACCTATGTGAAGATCGATTCTCATAGGGTATAATGGGGAATTGATCTGGAGGTTTTGGGGGCTCTGGGGAAGCTGTTTTTTGAGGTAGAGGCACCAAATTTTCAGTATAGTATCTAGTGCCTCTCCCCAAGGTACTCCTTAAGTTTCAAAACGATTGGACCAGGGGGTCCAATTCTATGAGCCCCAAAAGAAGGTGCCCCTATCCTTCATTATTTCCTATGGAAGGAAGACATTTTAAAAGGTGTGCTGTCCCTTTAAATGTGATGGCCAGAACTCTCTTGGAGTTCAATTATGCTTGTCACACCCTTGTTCCTGGCTCCGCCCCCAATGTCTCCTGGCTCCATCCCCAAAGTCCCCAGATATTTCTTGAATTGGACTTGGCAACTCTACCCGGGCCTCTCCTTCCTTGCGCCGTGTTGCTTTTGGCTGGAGGTGGTGGAGGGGAGCATATGCTAATGAGTTATACTAATGAGCTCCACCACCTACAAAATGACCCCTGATTAGTTGATTAATGCTCAAGGGATGTTGGAGGAAGAGGATGAGAAGTTAGCAGGAGTCGTCAAAGGCTCTCCTTGATGAGGAAATAGGGTTGCCAATCCCCAGGTGGGGGCAGGGGATCCCCTTGTCTGGAGGCCCTCCGGCTTCAGGGTCCTCAGAAAGAGGGGGGGGAGGAGAGGACACTCCATTATTCCCTAGGGAGGCTTATTCCCATAGAAAATAATGAGATAACTGATCTGCAGGTATCTGGGGCTGTGTGGGCCCATGTTTTTTGAGGTAGAGGCACCAAATTTTCAGTGTATCATCCAGTGCCTCTCCCCAAAGCAACCCCCGAGTTTCAAAATGATTGAACCGGGGGGGTCCAATTCTGTGAGCCCCAACAGAAGATGCCCCGATCCTTCATTATTTCCTATGGAAAGAAGGACATTGAAAAGGTGTGTGGTCCCTTTCAATGTGATGGCCAGAGCTCCCTTTGGAGTTCTGTTATGCTTGCCACACCTTTGCTCCTGGCTCCAACCTGATGCCTCCTGCTCCACCCCCCCCCCCCCTCCCCAAGTCCCCAGATATTTCTTAAATTGGACTTGGCAACCCTATGAGGAAGAGGAAGAGCCAGGAAAGGCAGAGAGGCCAGAGATGCAGAGCCTGCTGCTCTCGTCCTGACCTGCTTCAGAAGAAAATTGAGGCGAAAGGTCTCCCTCCCTTGTTGCAGGCCCTGCCAAGTTAAAACAAATCTGCCCTCCCCCTTGTTCCTTTTATGTAAACTCCCCTCTGCTTCACCCGTCAGTTTGAAACATGGTTCCAGGCATGAGCTCATCCCGGGTGAGCGGGGAGGCCGAGAGAAGCGCCTGTTCTTAAAGCCTGGTGTGCTGAGAAGTGAAGCTCGCCGCTTCTTTGGCTATCGAAAAAGAAGGCTGGCTCATTGGCGTTTTTATTTTGCCTTCTCCTCCTTTCGGTAAAGACCAAACATCTCCAAAAAAATGCTTTGTAGAGCAGGGGTCCCCAGCCCCTGGTCTGTGGATCGGTACTGGTCCATGGCCTTTTAGCAGCCGGGCTGTGAGTTGTATAATTATTTCATTATATATTACAGTGTTGTTGTAGTAGTGATGATGAAAGAAGGAAGAATAAGAATAAGATGGCATTGGATTTATTTATTTATTTATCTTTTTATTTTATTTATTCATGATTTTTATCCCTCCCTTCCCACAAGTGGCTCAGGGCGGCTTCCAAATATTGGTCAAACATAAAAATTAAACAATTTTAAATATATAAACAATTAAACATTTAAAACAGTTAAAACCTTAAAAACCAGTAAACATTCCAATTACATATAGAACAGACGTCTGGCCAAGCTACATTGAGTTCTCATCTTAGCTAGGTGTAGGCTAGCCGGAAGAGGGTCGTCTTACAGGCCCTGCGGTACTGAACAAGGTCCCGCAGGGCCCTCACCTCCTCCGGCAGCTGATTCCACCATGTAGGGGCCATAACGGAGAAAGCCCTTTCTCTGGTGGACTTTAAGCGGGCTTCTTTTGGCCCGGGAATAGTGAGGAGATTTTGTGTTCCTGACCTCAGTACTCTCTGGGGAACATGTGGGGAGAGATGGTCCTTCAGGTAGGCAGGTCCCAGGCCATATAGGGCTTTAAAGGTAATAACCAGCACCTTGTACCAGACTCGGTATATCACTGGAAGCCAGTGCAGAGTCTGAAGACCCGGCCGAATGTGTCCCCACTTTGGGAGACCCAGTAACAGCCGGGCCGCGGCACTCTGCACCAGCTGCAATTTCCGAGTTCGGGACAGGGGCAGCCCCATGTAGAGGGCATTGCAGTAGTCCAACCTCGAGGTGACTGTAGCATGGATCACTGTTGCTAGGTCATTGCGCTCCAGGAAGGGGGCCAGCTGCCTTGCCCGCCTGAGATGAAAAAATGCGGACTTGGCAGCGGCTGCTATCTGAGCCTCCATCTTTAAGGAAGGCTCCAATAGCAACCCCAAGCTCCTGACCCTGTCCGCCTCCGTCAGCGGCACACCGTCAAAAACTGGCAGGGGGATTCCGCTTCCTGGGCCGCGGCGACCCAAGCAAAGGACCTCTGTCTTCGTAGGATTTAGCTTCAGCCCACTCAGTCTGAGCCACTCAGCCACGGCCTGTAGTGCCCGATCAAGATTTTCCGGGGCGCAGACCGGCTGGACATCCATTAGTAGATAGAGCTGGGTGTCATCAGCGTACTGATGACACCCTAGCCCGTACCTTTGGGCAATCTGGGCAAGAGGCCGCATGTAGATGTTAAATAACATCGGGGAGAGAACCGCCCCTTGGGGCACACCACAGTCAAGTGTGCACCTCCGGGATAGCTCCCCCCAATTGCGACCCTTTGTCCCCGACCCTCCAGGAAAGAGGAAAACCACTGTAAGGCCAACCCCTGAATCCCCGCGTCGGCGAGGCGACACGTCAGTAGCTGATGGTCGACCGTGTCGAACGCAGCCGACAGGTCTAACAGCATCAGCACTGCCGAGCCACCCCGATCCAGATGCCGTTGAAGGTCGTCCACTAGGGCAACCAACACTGTCTCCATCCCGTGTCCCGGGCGAAAGCCGGACTGAAATGGGTCAAGGACGGAAGCGTCCTCCAGGAAAGTCTGTAACTGCATCGCCACTGCCCTCTCAATAAGTTTACCCAAAAAGGGCAAATTTGAAACCGGCCGATAGTGTGCCAATTGGGCCGGATCTAAAGATGGTTTTTTAGGAGGGGACGGACCACAGCCTCTTTGAGCGGCGTTGGAAAGTGCCCTTCCGTTAGGGATCTATTTATGATATCCCGTACAGGGTATCTAAGATCCCTCTGGCAAGATTTAATAAGCCAGGAAGGGCATGGGTCCAATTTACAAGTTGTTGGGCGAGCAGATAAGAGAATCCTGTCAACTTCCTCCAGGCTGAGGAGGCTAAAGCCATCCAGAGTATAATCCGAAGACAGGCTCGGAGCCTCGGGTTTGCTAACTGTCTCCAAACTGGCAGGGGGGTCGGGGCGGAGTGACACGATTTTATCCGCAAAAAATTTCGCAAAAGCCTCACAGCCTATTTACAATTCAATAGAATTTGGCCTGCCTTGCTGCAGCGTTGTAAATCCTCTAATTATGTCGAACAATTGTGCTGGGCGCGAAGTTGCGGACGCAATCTTAGCCGCAAAGAATGCTCTCTTTGCGGATTTGATTGCCATCTCATAGGCCTTCAAACTCTCTCTATAAGATGTTCATGTCACTTCGTCTCGAGTACGCCGCCATTGCCATTGCCATTTATATCCTACTCTTCACTCTGAATCTCCGAGTGGCTCACAATCTCCTTTTAACTTCTTCCCCCACAACAGACACCCTGTGAGGTGGGTGGGGCTGAGAGAGCTCTCCCCTGAAGCTGCCCTTTCAAGGACAACTCCTGTGATAGCTATGGCTGACCCAAGGCCATTCCAGCAGCTGCAAGTGGGGGAGTGGGGAATCAAACCTGGTTCTCCCAGATAAGAGTCCGCACACTTCACCACCACATCAAACACTTTGGAAAACAATGCATAATTGTATCATCCCAAAACTATCTCCCTCCATGGAAAAAATGTCTTCCACAAAAGTGGTCCCTGGTGTCAAAAAGGTTGGGGGCCGCTGTTGTAGAGGACCTGACTTTTTAAAGGGGGGGCGGAATCTGAACAAGTGAGATATCGTGGCAGCTGTGGGCTGGGGGAGGAGACCCGTGAGGATTAGGGTTGCCAAGTCTAATTCAGAAAATATCTGGGGACTTTGGGGGTGGAGCTAGGAGACTTTAGGCTAAGCCAGACTTTCCTATTTCCAAAATAAATACATAAAAATACAGCAGTGCAGTACACCTGAATAGCCATCATTTCCTCCTCCCCCAATAGCTGCAATTCTAGTAAATGAAAGTGAATGCACACAAAAAGCAGCCAAAATGCAGAGTTTGCAAGCTCACATTTTTGTGATCTCATTGGGGCTTTATTCACAGGAACTGCTGTTCTTCAGGCTAACACTGGCAAATAAAAAGAGAGATGGGCATCTGACAGTAATGAAGATCCTGTGAATTAGGGGGAAGTGTTTGTGAGTTTCCGGCATTGTGCAGGGGTTGGACTAGATGACCCTGGAGGTCCCTTCCAACACTATGATTCTATGGAAACCTCTTGGGAGCCCTGTCATAGTGATGCCAGCCTCCAGGGAGGACCTGGAGATCCCCTGGAGTTATACTATCTCTAGATTACAGAGATCAGTTCCCCTGGAGAAAATTGATACTTCAGAAGGCGGACGCTATGACATTGTACCCCACTGTCCTCCCCAGGTTCCATCCCCAAATCTCCAGGAGTTTCCCAACTCCATGGCCGGGGGGATTTGACAATCCTAGCCCTATGATGTGTTCTAAGAAGAATGAAAGGAGGATTAAAGTGTGTGATGGGTAAAATAATAAGAGTTCAAAAGTACCAAACCCGAATCCCCAAACACAAGTCAGTCTAGTTCAGGGGTGGCCACACTTGCTTAATGTAAGAGCCACATAGAATAAACATCAGATGTTTGAGTACCGTAGGACATGAATGTCAGATGTTTGAGAGCTGCAAGACAGGAAGGAAGGAAGGAAGGAAGGAAGGAAGGAAGGAAGGAAGGAAGGAAGGAAGGAAGGAAGGAAGGAAGGAAGGAAGGAAGGGAGGGAGGAGGAGGGGAGGGAGGGAGGGAGGAAGGAAGGAGGGGAGGGAGGGAGGGGGGAGGGAGGGAGGAAGGAAGGGAGGGAGGGGGGAAGGAAGGAAGGAAGGAAGGAAGGAGGGAGGGAGGGAGGGGGAGGGAAGAAGGGAGGGAGGGAGGGAGAGGGAGGAGGGAGAAAGGAAGGAAGGGAGGGAGGAAGGAAGGAAGGAAGGGAGGGAGGGAGGGAGGGGGAGGAAAGAAGGAAGGGAAGGAGGGAGGGTGGGAGGGGAGGGAGGGAAGAAGGGAGGGAGGGAGAGGGAGGAGGGAGAAAGTAAGGAAGGAAGGAAGGAAGGAAGGAAGGAGGGAGGGGGAGGGAGGAGGGAGAAAGGAAGGAAGGAATGGAGGGAGGGAGGGGGAAGGGAGGGAGGGGGAGGAAGGAAGGGAGGGAAATAGATGGGGGAGGGAGAAGGGAGGTGGAAAGAAAGCAACTTTAACTTTAAATGCATTCTCCAAGCTGGCCAATGGGACAGTGGGGGCTTTGAGAGCCACACAATATGTGTGAAAGAGCCACATGTGGCTTCCAAGTCACAGTTTGGCCACCCCTGGGATAGTTCATATTCTAGTCTAAAATGGCCATTTCTAAAGGCACGTTCCGTTTTCTTTGTCTGGGTGAAGCTTATTGGGTGAGAAGTTCACTGACCGACTCATGGAAAGAGACTTTTCCAGACCACCTCGAAGGCTGGCGGTAAACAGCTTGCAGCAGTCCTGGTGGAATGCTATTTATTGCGGCACTTATTCTTGCTGGACAGAACGGAGGCCTGAGCTAGAGGGAAAGAATGTGAGGATGACTCCTGCAGAGTCACGGCTTCGGAGACCGTTGAACAGTCTGCTTGGAGAGATAAAGGTAACGACGGCATCCATCAGAGCAGCATCAGCCCTTATGTTCCAGATGGATTGCGGAGGCAGGGGAGGGGGGAGGCGCCTTGCCCTTCAGAGGGGAAGGCCTCCAAAGCGAGACAAACTCTTTCCTGAGTCTTCTCCTCCATTCTGCCCAGGAGTATCAAGCATGGGATGGGACCAGGGCTGCTGCTTCTTCTTTTTTTTGAGCAGGAACTCACAGGAACGCAGTTCCAGCTGACTTGGCGTCAGGGGTGTGTGGCCTAATATGCAAATGAATTCCTCCCGGGCTTCTTCTACAAAAAAGCCCTGTGTGAAACAATGGTGCCATCAGAGGGTGTGGCCTAACATGCAAATGAGTTCCTGCTGAGTGGATGGGCCATTGCTTTTCTGTCTGGGCTGCCCCAAACTTGCCCCTCTGCAGGGGGTGGGAGTGTTGCCAGCCTCCCCTTGGCCACTAGCAGGGGGTGGGGGGTAGAGCTGCCAGCTCCAGATTGGGAAACTCCTTTAGATTTGGGGATTCAGGCTGGGGAGGACAGGGACCGCTGAGGGGTACCGTAGATCCAATCAGGGCTTCTTTTGTAGCAAAAGCCCAGCAGGGACTAGTTTGCATATTAGGCCACACCCCTTGGCATCACCATTGTTCACCAAAGGGCTTCTTTTGTAGGAAAAGTCCAGCAGGGATTCATTTGCATATTAGGCCACACCCCTTGGCACCAAGCTAGCCGGAACTGTGTTCCTGTGCATTCCTGCTCAAAAAAAAAAACAAAAAAAACCCTGGATCCATCCTTCCAGAGTATCCATTTTCTCCAGGGAAACTGATCCCTGTAGTCTGGAAAGGAGCTGTTATTTTTCTCCTCACAGCAACCCAATGTCACCCAGCCAGCTTCATGACACCGTGGGGTTTGGAACCTGGGTAAATTTACGGTGCATTCACACTACTCGAAATAATGCGTTTTGCAACTGGATTTTTTGCTATTCTTATGCAGTTACACATCCAGTTGCAAAACACATTATTTAGTGTTATTCTGGGGGTTCCGCGGGTCATAAAGTTGCCAGCCTCCAGGTGTGGCCTGGAGATCTCCCACCTTTAGAACTGACCTCCAGCTGGCAGTGATCAGCTCCCCTGGAGAAAATACAGGAATAAACTATGCACCCCTCCAAAAAAAAGAAAGTAAAATACAAAATCTATGGTTGGTTTACTTTTTAAATAAAGCAATGTAGCATATGTATATTGTCTCTTTCTCAATTCTTTCTACACTATATTGCCACGTATAGTAAATATTGTCTACAAAATTTATAACAGATACCACACATTACAATAGCCACATTTCCAACATCTGCATAGGCAACGTCTCCTTAAGTTCTCGTGCTGTGACGCTCCTTTTTCCAGCTTCAACAGAAATGTCCACAAATACGTCCCAATAAGTTTGCAGTTTATTATTACGGCCCATGGATCACAGCAAACTAATCTACGTAAAATACAGAAAGTGTACAGCCAATGAGAGTATTATAGTATAATATATAAGGGCTTAAGAAGGAGATATTTAAGGAGAGAGGGAACCTTATAGCATTCTTGATAGAGGGGGTGGGAAATAAAGGAAGAAGAATGCAAAGCCTAAGGGACATTTTTACCACTTTTTTGTGTAGTCTTCGCAAATTCTAAAGGCTGCAACCCAAAATCTGGAGCAAGCAAGTGTAACTTGGGAGTTACAATACCATGTTACAATACAATGGAATAAAAAAACCCGGCCACGATGTGAGACGACTAGGCTGGGCAATATGCGATGACATGGTAATCTGAGTGCTGTTGGGTGGTCTGTTTATTGAACGTTTTTATTGTATTTTATTGTTTTATCATATGTTCTACTCCACCCTGAGCCCTACGGGGAACGGGCAGAATAGAAATGTACTAAAATAAAATAAAATAAACAATCTGCCAGAAGTATATCCCTTAATTCAGAGTCCAGAAGACGCATACATTTCACCAGTAAGGGTTGGATAAATTTGGTTCGTATTTCTTCACAGAGACTACACACAAGCAGACTATGTCGATAGTTTCTACTTTACCTGTGCCGCACAGACAAACGCGCTCAGCCATAGGGTTCCCTTCACAGCGACCCTCTATGACTGCAGAAGGAAAAGTGTTACATCGGGCCATAGAAAAGGCCCTTCTAAGGGATGGAATTGCCCGATTCAATAGGTAGGGGGCTGGGAAACATTTCAATAAGCGCTGATCCGGAGCAGTGCACCTTGAGGAAATTCAACGGAAGCCCACAAGAAGAGACAAAGAGAACTTGCCTCTTCTGGAACATAAGATGGTTCCGATGCCCTTTTCTGCTCATTCTCTCATAAGAAAAATTTCTAACAGAGTCACAGGGTATATCTCTTATGCATGGATCAACACAATCCACTGTGTGCAGAACTATCAGGGGCACTGAATTAATTTGTGATGAGGACCAGATCTGACATAAATGTTGGGCTGGGCCATTCCAGGCCAGGTCATGCACATACGTATTGAAGACTAAGTAGCAGAGATATAAACTTTATAAAGAACACAAATACAATTAATTAAAAAAACAACAACTTAAAACATGCTTAAGACGTGCTTGGGTGACACGATCAACTGCAGGGTGACAAGATAGAGGTTTACAAGATTATGCTTGGGATGGAGAAAGTAGAGAAAGAAGTCCTTTTCTCCCTTTCTCGCAATACAAGAACTCATGGGCATTCAATGAAATTGCTGAGCAGTCAGGTTAAAATGGATAAAAGGAAGTACTTCTTCATCCAAAGGGTGATTAACGTGTGGAATTCACTGCCACAGGAGGTGGTGGTGGCTACAAGCATAGCCAGCTTTAAGAGGGGATTGAATAAAAATATGGAGCAGAGGTCCATCAGTGGCTATTAGCCACAGTGTGTGTGTGTGTATATATATATATATATATATATACATACTCTGTGTGTGTGTGTGTATGTATGTATATGTATGTGAGTGTGTATATATGTATATATATGCACACACACATATATTGGCCACTGTGTGATGCAGAGTGTTGGACTGGATGGGCCACTGGCCTGATCCAACATGGCTTCTCTTATGTTCTTATTAGTCACTGCACCTGTTTGGAATTGGACTGTGCCACAGGCACGAGCGTGACGAGATTTTAAACAACGGCCCTAGCCACGGTATCCTGGTTTCCATTGTCAACACCAGCTTCAAAGAAACATTGCCATGTTCTGTGTGGAAACGCCGGGACTTCCTTTAAATGCAGTGGGGTGAGAAATGAAAATGAGAAACACCCCAGGGTTCACTTTTCTCTTCACTGCCCATTAATTGGCACTAATGAGGACTGTGCACACACGAGGAGGGGCAGAGATGGGGGAGGACGGCTTCCCACCCACAGGGTAACACTAGCCAAGCTTTGCTAATAAATGATGTTTTCCAGCAAATCTGGCAGGCGTTTTGAACCACCTGGGGTGGCTCTAAGGAATGTTAAGGAACAACAGTCACACATGTTCCCTTTCTTTCCCATTCAGTAAAACAGATAGAGCGAGGGCAATTGAAACAACTGGCTCTGTCTGTGTTTCAATAGGAGCGGTAACAATTTAAAACAAAACTGGCACATTAGAGCACAAGCAATAATATATGGGCAGAAGGAGACATTATAGCATTGGGAAAAGTCCAGAAAAGGGCAACTAGAATGATCGAAGGGTTGGAACGCTCTCCCTATGAAGAAAGGTTAAAACGCTTGGGGCTGTTAAGCGACCCCAGAGAAATTATGGAAAAAGTAGAGAACAGGAGAACACCAGGTTCCGTGATACACAGGAGTGGAATTCTAGCAGGAGCTCCTTTGCATATTAGGCCACACACCCCTGATGTAGCCAATCCTCCAAGAGCTTAACAAGGCTCTTTTTCTGTAAGCTCTTGGAGGATTGGCTACATCAGGAATGTGTGGCCTAATATGCAAAGGAGCTCCTGCTAGAAATCCACCCCTGCAGCAGCCTCTAAACCGCTCCAAAGAAATCAAAGAAAACGTATCCGTTTAAACATACATCATTTGTTTTAAGTAATTTTAAATAAGAATCATTTTATTAAATCATTTTACTAAAGAATCGTTCTCATTTCATTAAACAAGAACCATTTTAAAGAAGTTATTTCAAAACAGAATCTCCGAAAACAGGAAACCTGCAGAGGAGACAAGAAACCCATTTCCACAAATGAATCAAAAAGTCGCTCAGATACGAACGGCACAATATTGACATCAAACGATAAAGATGCTGAAGCCAAGTCCTCATAACGTGCAGCCAAGCTCTCAAATTCTCAGTGCACAGCTATGCCCAGAAATTCCTTAGTGCGACAGGATGGAACTCAGTTGTTCCCATTTCACTGGTGCTTCTTCCAGCTTAATACTTCAAAAATCAGGACATGGCAAGAACGCCTAAGGCTCCCTCAACTTTCTGGTGCAGCAGATAAAATCTTGCCAGTAGGTGTGGAGTGCCCCAGGCAGCCTTTCCACCTGCTCCCCCGCCCCTCCATCCCCACTCTCCCTGCTGCCCCTTCACAGCCGAGGGGCAGGGAGAAGTGGTGGCAACTGGGGGGGGGGAAGTAGCGGTCGGGGGAGGGAGGGAGGGGAAGGAGGCAGGGAAAAGCGGCGGCAAGGCAAGGGGGGAAGACAGCAGCGATTCGGCAAGGGAGGGGAAGGAATTTTTTTTAAAACAAAAGGTGGGGGCACCCAATTTGGCACCCCTCCAGGGCTGGAGCCCTAGGCTGCTGCCTAGTTTGCCTAGTGCAAGAGCCGGCCCTGTGTGGAGATATCAACATTGGCAATGAGACAGAAAACCTAGCTCTTGATTCAGTTCAGGAGGATGCACTGGCTTGAGCTTCCTTATCAGTTGCAACTCAGCAGTCTCTCTTTCTAACCTCCCTTTGAAATTCCTTTGTAAGAGAACCGCTACTCTTTGGTCTGGGGCATCTGAAATCACTCCACTCTTCAGGAGAAAATGACAGATGGACTCACATTCTAGCTATATCTGAAGAGGTGAGAAGAAACGCACAAAGGCTCATACCCTGCCACACAGGGGTTGCTTTGTAGAAAAATAGGTGGTGGAGCTCACCCAGGGATTGTTATGCAGCTGCACCTACTATTCAATGGACAAGATGGGAGGGGGAACCTTCAGAAAGGTTCGGGAGCTGTGCTCCTGTGAGCTCCTGCTGAATCCCAGGCCTGCTGCCATGAATTTTATTAGTCTTTAAGATGCTGCTGGACTTGTGCTCTTCTATCATTTCACTCCTATCACTAATTTGTTGTTCAGTTGCACTGTCGAGTCCGACTCTTTGCGACCCCAAGGACAAAGTCACGCCAGGCCCTCCTGCCATCCACCATCCTCTGAAGTCTGCTCAAAATCATGTTTGTCACATCAGTAAGGCTGTCCAGCCATCTCATCTTTTGCCGTCCCCTTCTTCTTTTGCCTTCTGTCTTTCCCAACATCAGGGTCTTCTCCAGTGAGTGCTCCCTTCTCATTTGGTGGCCAAAGTATTTGAGGCTTCAGCTTCAGCATCTGACCTTCCAGGGAACAGTCAGGGTTGATTTCCCTTAGGACTGACTGATTTGATCTTCTTGCAGTCCAAGGATCTCTCAAGAGTCTTCTCAAGCACCACATCTCAAAAGCATCTATTCTTCTGCGCTCGGCAGAAGAATTGATAACAAATCAGCCAGTATCATAATGCCCCTGTATAAATCGACGGTGCGGTCTCATTTGGAGTACTGTGTGCAGTTCTGGTTGCCGCACCTCAAAAAGGGTATTATAGCATTGGAGAAAGTCCAGAAAAGGGCAACTAGAAGGATTAAAGGGTTGGAACGCTTTCCCTATGAAGAAAGGTTAAAACGCTTGGGGCTCATTAGCTTGGAGAAACGTCGCCTGTGGGGTGACATGATAGAGGTTTACAAGATAATGCACGGGATGGAGAAAGTAGAGAAAGAAGTACTTTTCTCCCTTTCTCACAATACAAGAACTCGTGGGCATTCGATGAAATTGCTGAGCAGTCAGGTGAAAACGGATAAAAGGAAGTACTTCTTCACCCAAAGGGTGATTAACATGTGGAATTCACTGCCACAGGAGGTGGTGGCGGCTACAAGCATAGCCAGCTACAAGAGGGGATTGGATAAAAATATGGAGCAGATCAGTGGCTATTAGCCACAGTGTGTGTGTGTGTGTATATATATACTTTTTTTCTGTTGGCTACTGTGTGGGACAGAGTGTTGGACTGGATGGGCCATTAGCCTGATCCAACATGGCTTCTCTTATGTTCTTATGATTCACAAAGTCCACAGAGAGAGTTTCATTTATACATGGCCGCTAGAAGTTTTGGAGCTCAACTGGAATGGATGAGAAACACCCCAATGTAAAGGGACTCTCTCTTCCTAGCCAAAGCTGAAAATGTAGACTGTCATTCCAACTTGATGAAAAGTTCAAAGAAAGGACAATATTCAGGGGCCTTCCAGGGGTGGGGTTCTAGTCTAGGATTTACTGCGTTCCTTGGAATATCCTGGCTTTTATTGGTTTACAATGGAGCTGTGGGAGCCACTTGAAATTCATTTATTTTAATCTTTGTGCTAACATGAAATCATATTACTGTGTGTGGCAACGCAGAGACAATAAAATGTAAATACCTCCGCACAGGCGTTGCAGCCGGCTGTTTAAGTTGAAAATTGCAGTCTTTAAGGCTCATTATTTATACTGTATTGTATCCATTTATAGACAAGCATATGTTTAAGTTATTATTGTCTTATTAAAGCTAGATGTTTTAACTGACAGTTGAAAGCCTGTTTAGAAAAATGAGTAGTTTGTGTATTCAGGCAGATTCCTTTCAGCAAACAATAAATGATATCCAATTTGCAGGGTTTGTTATTTTTTTTTTTAAAGCTTTGTTTAAAACTGCAGTCCCTTGCATACTTTACTGTGAATTCACAAATACATTCACAAAAGAGGAGAGGTCCTCCACTGCGTGCGATCACACGAGAGATTTGGCCTGACCTAGCCATGCCTTCTGTTTGGATTTAATGTGCAGGATCACATGTGCACATCTGCCTCCAGTTTGGTGTAGTGGTTAAGTACGTGGACTCTTATCTGGGAGAACCGGCTTTGATTCCTCATGGCTCCACCTGCAGCTCCTGGAGTGGCTTCGGGTCAACCGTAGCTCTCACAGAGTTGTCCTTGGAATGCCAGCTTTTGTCAAAGCTCTCTGGGGAGGGACGGTGGCTCAGTGGTAGAGCATCTGCTTGGGAAGCAGAAGGTCCCAGGTTCAATCCCTGGCATCTCCAAAAAAGGGTCCAGGCAAATAGGTGTGAAAAACCTCAGCTTGAGACCCTGGAGAGCCGCTGCCAGTCTGAGAAGACAATACTGAGTTTGATGGACCAAGGGTCTGATTCAGTAGAAGGCAGCTTCAAATGTTCATATGTTCTCAGCCCCACCTACCTCACAGGGTGTCTGTTGTGGGGGAGGAAGGTAAAGAAGACTGTGAGATGCTCTGAGACTGAGATTCAGAGTGGAGGGCAGAATATAAATCCAATATCATCAACATCTGGACTACATCAGTGGGGTGTAGCCTAATATGAAAAGGAACGCCTGCTACAAAGTGAGCCCTGGGAGCATGCATAGACCAGAGACACATGGAACAGGGGTTGTAGTAAGGATGAGAATTGGGAACGATTGAGCTAAATAACTGACGGATCCAATCCATTTTTCACTCTTAAGAGGACCCCCATCCTAGCTTTTTCATGGAATGCAGTGGAATTCCTTCTGAATTTTCAAAAAACTTAAAACAGGATCAAGATGAAACTTTGACCGGGAATATTGTCTAGAACTGGAGTCCAGTAACACCTTTAAGACCAACAGTTTGATTCAGAATGTTGGTTTTAAAGGCACTACTGAACTCCGGCTTTGTTCTATGGCTTCAGACCAACACGGCTGCCCACCAAGAAATGTTGCTTGGCTCTCATAGGGTGCGGTCAGACGTCCAAAAAATCCATCAGCAACCCATCTTTAAAGCGCCGTCATTTCGTATGTCAGATAATCCGCCGCATCCTGTTTCCCGATCAGACAGATGCTGCTCCGATGGCATGCCGTGTGGATCCCGTCCCCTGCTCGATCACACAGCGCCCTCCGGAACTTCTTTCAGATGGCGGCAATCCGCATTAGTGCAGGCGCAGTTGTGTTTGCGCTGGCTGGCCTAATTTAAAATGGTGCCAATCCAAAGTAGCGCAGGCGCGGTGCTGCGTTCTATGTTTCTTTCTGGCCGCATGCGCGTGTGTGTTTACCTATTTGCGCAGGCGCACTGCTGCGTGCTGCAGAGGGTGTGTTTCTGCTGAACGCATGCACGTTTGCAGTAGCGGAGTTTCCGGCTATTTAAACCTTTTTTTTTTGTTTCCCCGGCAGCTCTATCGATATATCGATATATTGTTGTGTCGAAATGGAATCTGATGGCCTTGTCACATTAGCGTGCGCGCCCACTCTTCTTTTGAATTATCCAATCAGGCGGCAAAACAAAAGGCAGGTCGAGAGGGCACAAACTATGCAGGGCAAGAGCGCATAACATCTCTGTTGCATGGTTGACAGGGCGCGTGGAGGAGTGAGCTCGCACACGTCTATCCAGGAACCGAAAAGCAGTTATCTGTATAAGCAGCCCCGTTCTCACATGTCTGCAGGCATTCTAACTCGGTAGACTGCTCGCTAACACGGACATTTCCCCATTTCAGCTACCCCTCCAGGCAGGGAGATGGCGACCGGCGACCTGACATGTCATGTTTCCCCTCGTTGCTGAGGATCGCGATGCACGCATCGCTTTTAAATGTGCCGATTCACACAGATGTGTTGCAGATGTGTTTCTCCGTTTGCACTACTTTTCGGAAAAGATCGCCTCACATACTGGAAATCTCGATACTCACATATCGAAATTTCGATATATCGCTATTACGCAATAAACTAAAATATTAAAAAAAAAAAGGCCGGCCACGCACGCTAATAAGCAATTTTTTCGAGTTCCTTCCTTCGATGGCGCAGTGATATGCATTTTGTTTGTGGCGGGAAGCTGGAAGCGGGAAGCGCTGTTGCGACTCAGCAACGATTGCCCGTTCAGATGCTCCAGAGCACTCAGGAAGCGCTCAGGAAGCGTCTTGTTCCAGATTAAAAGCAGTAGCAAATTAATCCGCGAGCAAGGCGCATCAGCGTGGGACGGGCACAGGCTAAGCACGCTTGACAGATGCGGAAGTGTGAACGTCCGGGTAAAATCCGACATGCTTGCGGGCTCAACTCATGCCCGTAGCGGGGTTTTTTGGACGTCTGACCGCACCCATACTGCTTTCAGGTTCGTTCGCCAGTTAACACTCCTGTAATCAGAGTTGGTAAGCAATTTTGGGCTGTCCAGACAGGAGGGGCTGTGGCTCAGTGGTAGAGAATCTGCTTGGCATGCAGAAGGTCTCAGGTTCAATCCCCGGCATCTCCAGTTAGAAGGACCAGGCAGGAGATGATGGGAAAGACCTTGACCTGAGACCCTGGCTCAGTGGTAGAGAATCTGCTTGGCATGCAGAAGGTCTCAGGTTCAATCCCTAGTAGCTCCAGTTAAAAGATCTGGCAGGTGATGATGTGAAAGACCTCTGCCTGAGACCTTGGAGAGCCTCTGCCAGCCTGCGCAGACAATACCAACTGTGATGGACCAAGGGACTGATTAAGTAAAAAGAAGTTTCGTGTGTTCATTGCCCATTTCAAGATGGAACCTAGGCTGCCTTGGATCTAGACGAGGGGTGGCCAAACTTGCTTAATGTAAGAGCCACATAGAATGCACGTCAGATGTTCGAGAGCCACAAGACATGAACATCAGAGGTTTGAGAGGAAGGAAGGAAGGAAGGAAGGAAGGAAGGAAGGAAGGAAGGAAGGAAGGAAGGAAGGAAGGAAGGAAGGAAGGAAGGAAGGAAGGAAGGAGGGAGAATTAGAAAGAGCCTCTACATAGGGCTGCCCCGATGCAAATTTGGAGGCTGCAACTGGTGCAAAGCACAGGAGCTACCTTTATGGGAGCACATTCAACCTGTGCTGGTGACCTGCACTGGTTGCCTGTAGCATTCCAGGTTTGCTTCAAGGTGCTGGTTATGACCTTTAAAGCCCTATATGGCCAGGGACCCGCTTACCTCCGGGACCGCCTTTCCCCATATGAGCCAGTATAAACATAGAGCGCCTCACAATATATAACATTATTGTATGAAGCACTAAATATGAACTAGTAATACCGATGCTATCTTGGATTTCAGGATTGCAACTGTAAATGTATCATATCTGTATGAAATGATTTGAAATGATTTCATTGTATTCTGTTTTAACATTGTATTCTGTTGTTAGCTGCCCTGAGCCCGATAGGGAAAGGCGGAGTATGAAAGAAAGAAAGAAAGAAAGAAAGAAAGAAAGAAAGAAAGAAAGAAAGAAAGAAAGAAAGAAAGAAAGAAAGAAAGAAAGAAAGAAAGAAAGAAAGAAAGAAAGAAAGAAAGATTAATTATAAATGCATTCTCCAAGCTTGGAGAAGTAAAAAGAGAAAAACGCCATCTACAGTCTGGTTGATAGGATAGTGGGGACTTCAAAATCCACACCATACATGTGAAAGAGCTGCAGTTTGGTCACCCCTGATCTAGACCTAAGCAAGTTTGGGTCAAGCCCTTAGAGAAACAACCAGGTAACAACATCGTTTCAAGACATTCACAGCTAAAAACCCAATGGATTTGTTTTACTTAAAAAAAAAAAAGCAACTCATTAGCACTGGTATCGAGAGGGCTGCCGATCATCATGGATCACAAGATACACCAGTAACTACAAGGTGTTTTTTTAAAAAAAAAATCAGTAAAAGGCCCAAGAACACCATTAACAGAGTCTCTCTTGACCTAATCATCTGGGTAGGTTCCTAGCGAAGGAAACTGTCCTTGAAGTATTGTGGTGCTGGACCATTTAGAGCTAATGGTCTGCATGCTACCAATCTCCTGGGCAAAGTTTGAAGCCGTTCTCCAAGTTCTGCCAGAGTAAAGAGCCAATTAAATTGGTGGAAGTCCCCTCAGGTTGGAGGAACGCTTCACAATTTTGCTCAACCAAAGGGTGGCATGCGGGCCAATGGGCTGGTCTTTTGGGTCACGAGTGACATAGACTTGTTTCAGTGAGGGAGAAACTTAGCTATAGAAGAAGGGGGGAAAGCCAGAAGTAAAAGGAAAATATGAAGGTTTCATGGTTCAAAATTAAGCTGTTTTTAATACCCTCACGGTAGCTCTCTTCCCTTACAACTGTAAACATGTTTCCACGCAACTGTTAAAGATCCTCATATTTTAGCCACCAATGGGCTGGTCTTCTGGGTCACGAGTGGCATAGACTTGTTTTAGCGAGTGAGAAGCTTAGCTATAGACAAAGGTGTGGGGGGGGGGGAGGAGTCAGAAGTAAAAGGAAAATATGAAGGTTTCATGCTTCAAAATTAAGCTGTTTTTAATACCTTAACCGTCGCTCGCTTCCCTTACAACTGTAAGCATGTTTCCACGCAGCTGTTAAAGAGCCCCACATTTTAGTCACGCCATTAACTTGCAAAAAAATCTTTTCTTCAGAACTTTCTGTTACGCCAGCTCCTTTTGAAAAGTGCAAGCCATACATCGCCTAGCTCTGGCCTAATCAAAAAATATTTGATTTTTTTAAATGAGGCGTTGGTGTTTCTTTCCACTAGACTGCCCACTGCATTTTAAAGCACCTGAGGAACTTTTTCTCTCCCCCCCCCCCTCTTTGGAATTGCTCCCATCGCCAATGGAGCTTCACGCCTCGGGAAGCAACAATTCTCAGCCCACTTGGGCGGCTTAATAAACAGCACGGTGCAAAAAAATATGTTGACTGTTGAACCAGGGAATCGGCGGTCGCAAGCGACTGTCCATCAGAGGGGGAAGAAAATGGGGACAGGCGGCTCACGGCACTGTGTGATGATTGTTCTCACCGGGATGTCATTTCAGATTTCGACAGGAGGAGAGGCAAAGAGATTGCAGTGAGGTGGGGGGCTGTCGACTTGGTCCAATGCCTGCTCTTGCATAGATCCAAAATTTAGCTGAAATATATAAACATCCACATGCATATGTATGCATCCAGGGAGAAGCCTTGTTCACTAGATGCGGAGAACGCAGGTACAATTTGTGTACGGATTTTGACCAATTCTCATGTTATTTCTTTGAGGGGTGAATGACTCAGTGTGCCTGGATGCTGGGAGATGCTACAGCACTGTAAGTGTGCATAGGTGGTATCTCCTTGAATAAGAACATAAGAGAAGCCATGTTGGATCAGGCCAATGGCCCATCCAGTCCAACACTCTGTGTCACACAGTGGCCAATATATGTGTATACACACACACACACACACACATACACACATATATATGTGTGTGTAGATATATATACTGTGTATATATATATACAGTATATACATATACTGTGGCTAATAGCCACTGATGGACCTCTGCTTCATATTTTTATCCAATCCCCTATTAAAGCTGGCTATGCTTGTAGCCGCCACCACCTCCTGTGGCAGTGAATTCCACACGTTAATCACCCTTTGGGTGAAGAAGTACTTCCTTTTATCCGTTTTAACCTGACTGCTCAGCAATTTCATTGAATGCCCACGAGTTCTTGTATTGTGAGAAAGGGAGAAAAGTACTTCTTTCTCTACTTTCTCCATCCCATGAAGAATCTTGTCAACCTCTATCATGTCACCCCACAGTCGACGTTTCTCCAAGCTAAAGAGCCCCAAGCGTTTTAACCTTTCTTCATAGGGAAAGTGTTCCAAATTTTAATCACTCTAGTTGCCCTTTTTTGCACTTTTTCCAATGCTATAATATCCTTTTTGAGGTGCGGTGACCAGAAATGTACACAGTATTCCAAGTGAGACCGTCCCATCGATTTATACAGGGGCATTATGATACTGGCTGATTTGTTTTCTGTTCCCTTCCTAATAATTCCCAGCATGGCGTTGGCCTTTTTTATTGCAATCGCACACTATCTTGACATTTTCAGTGAGTTATCTACCATGACCCCAAGATCTCTCTCTTGGTCAGTCTCTGCCAGTTCACAACTCATCAACTTGTATTTGTAGCTGGGATTCTTGGCCCCAATGTGCATTACTTTGCACTTGGCCACATTGAACCTCATCTGTCATGTTGATGCCCACTCACCCAGCCTCAACAGATCCCTTTGGAGTGCCTCACAATCCTCTCTGGTTCTCACCACCCTGAACAATTTAGTGTCATCTGCAAACTTGGCCACTTCACTGCTTACTCCCAACTCCAGATCATTTGTGATAAGGAAAGTACTCTTAAGATTAGGCGTCTCTCTCTTCTTTTGATTGCAACTTGAATATGGACTTGGTCTACTTGAATAAATATAAGTTTACCTGTTTTGCAATATACTTATTGGGAGATTGATTTACTGCACTTGGTATTGTGCTTCTGTGACTCTGCTACACTAATTTAATTTTTAAAATTTATATTCTGCCCTACATGCAAGTGGGCTCAGGGCATCTTACAACAATACAACGACATTATTGTTGTTGTTAGTTGCACAGTCTAGTCCGATTTTTTGCGACCCCATGGACAAAGTCATGCCAGGCCCTCCTGTCTTCCACCATCCTCCGAAGTCAGCTCAAACTTGTGTTTGTTACATCAGTAACACTGTCCAGCCAACTCATCTTTTGATGTCCCCTTCTTCTTTTGCCTTCTGTCTTTCCCAGCCTCAGGATCTTCTCCAGTGAGTGCTCCCGTCTCATTTGGGGGCCAAAGTATTTGAGCTTCAGCTTCAGCATCTGATCTTCCAGGGAACAGGGTTGATTTCCCTTAGGGCTGACTGATTTGATCTTCTTGCAGTCCAAGATTCTTCTCCAGCACCACATCTCAAAAGCATCTATTCTTCTGCGCTTGGCCTTCCTTATGGTCCATCTCTCACAGCCATTCATTACTACTGGGAATACCATCACTTTGACTATACGAACTTTTGTTGGCAGGGTGATGTCTCTAGATGAAAATCCACATATCAAGATGAAAACAGCATCATAAAAATAGGTACTACCAAATCAGAGGCAACCAGGGGTGGAATTCTAGCAGAAGCTCCATTGCATATTTGGTCACACACCCCTGATGTAGCCTCCAAGAGCTTACAAAAATAGTTCTGACATTGGCAGCAAAACCAAACAGCGGCATGTAGGCTGGTAACTGTCAATGCAACATAAGCACCATGGTGACAAGGTGCTGGGGGAAGCAATGACTTTAAAAGGACGCCCGCTGGATCAGTTAACCAAATATCCTAGTGGCATTCAGCAAAAGCACAACTGAAATCAATACCAATCCATGCACATGCTTTCTTCCTTGTGGCTCCCACTTTATGGAATGGTTTGCCCAAGGTGAAGAGCTCCCCCTCTCCTGGCCTTCAGCAAACTATGCAAAACTGCACTGTTCAAGAGGGCTTTTCTGCACAGGTAGTAGTGCTGCGAGTCTTGAGAGTCTCTTAGACTTCAAGAAGATCAAATCAGTCAGTCCTAAGGGAAATCAACTCAGGCTGTTCCCTGGAAGGTCAGATGCTGAAGCTGAAGCTCAAATACTTTGGCCACCAAATGAGAAGGGAGCACTCACTGGAGAAGACCCTGATGCTGGGAAAGACAGAAGGCAAAAGAAGAAGGGGACGGAAAAAGATGAGATGGCTGGACAGCGTTACTGATGTAACAGACGCGAATTTGAGCAGGCTTCGGAGGATGGTGGAAGACAGGAGGGCCTGGCGTGACTTGGTCCATGGGGTGGCAAAGAGTCGGACTCGACTGCACGCCTGAACAACAAAAAGTATTGTTGCCCTGTACAAAATGGTTTTTACAAACTTATGTGGTTAAATGATTGAAGCTGTGGTCTATACGGCTGTGTTTAGCTGATTGTTCCTATTACATAATTTCTATTCTATCAGATGAGTGATGTGCAGGTCTTTTTTTTTTTTTTTTGTAGCAGGAACTCCTTTGCGCATTAGCCCACACCTCCCTGATGCAGCCAATCCTCCTGGAGTTTACAGTAGACCCTGTAGTAAAAGCCCTGTAAGCTCTTGGAGGATTGGCTACATCAGGGGTGTGTGGCCTGATATGCAAATGAGTTCCTGCTACAAAAAAGCCCTGGTCATGGGAATACTTCTGCCATACTTCAGTTCTCCCTGGTAGTTCCAAACTTCTAAAATCATTATGTGGGGGGTGGGGAGTCGCTGCAACATGGCGGACGCATTTTAAGGAAGCTCCAACCTCTTTCCCTCCCTTCCATTAAAGAAAACACTATGGATAGCTCTACTTGTCGCGAAAAATGAGGAGGAGCGCACGGAAGACTCCCAGAGCAACTAAGAAATCAGCTAAGTCTGTTGAAAGTCCCCCCCCCCACCGCTGCTAATAACAGAAAACCCCCAAACGATAAAGGCTCTCCTCTGGTAGACAAAATGGCGGCCGTTACTAATTCTCCCCGTGCTGATCCCAGTATGGAGAATGATGAAGCCCCTATTACAAAAAAAGACTTATCTGCTTTTAAAGATGAGCTCTGCATGTTCTTTACAAACTCGATGACTAGCTTACTTCAACCAGTAAACGTTAAACTTGACTCCCTTGCTGCAGACTTGAAAGAAACTTCTAAAGTAGCAGAAAATGCCACTGAGATGTTATATGCTGCACAAGATGAAATCAAGGCCCTCCAAAGCTTTGAGACTAGGGCTACTGAGAAAATTATGGTGTTAGAAAATCGTTGGAGAGAGAGAAACCTGAAGATAAGGGGGGTGGCGGAAGAAAATAAATCAACAATTAAGCTCATGATAGACTGGCTAGAAATGGCTATGAAAATTGATGGGATATCAAAAAGCACCATAAATAAAGCTTACAGAATAGGTTCAAAAGCTCTTATTGGGAGAAACAGACCCAGAGATATCCTCGTACAATTTAACTCAACGGAGCTTAGAGACGCATTTCTTCAGGAGGCACGAAAAAACGATCTTAAATTTAAAGGAGAAAATGTGCTTATCCTTACAGATTTATCACCAGAAACATTGAAAAAAACGTCGGCAACTTAGGGTTGTATCATCAAAACTATTTGAGAAGAAAATTAGATTTTGTTGGAATCTGGTGTCGGATATTCTAGTCTTCAAAAATGGCACGCTTTTCCAAGCGTCAGATGGAGTCACAGGCAAAGCGTTATGAGTGGCTCTCAACATTTCTATTACTCATGAAGAGGAAGAAATGCTGCTATCTACTGTCCACGCTTAAAACTAGGATAGATAATCTGCTTTTATGCTGTTCAAAGCCAAAACGCTTGCCCAAATCCTCTATGGTATCCCTATTTGGATCTCAGCTTTTACCAGGAAAGTGGAGGGCATTTCAGCCTCATTCTTTAGACAAATTCTTGGTTTGCCAAAATGTGTGTCCTACTTTGCTCTCTGCTCTGAAGTGGGTCAGTCTTTGGTGGAGACAAAAGCCTGGATTGCAGTGTTTAAATTCTGGCTCAAAATTCATTTTAGAACAGATCCCAACAGCCTTCTTGATTGTATGAAAAGAGACCCATATATTTCATCCTGGACAGCAGTGCTTCTGTCTAAACTCAATCAGTTGGGGTTAGAGGTAGATGATTTTTCTACCGCTGATGAGTCATATATCTTAAGATGTATTAAACTGAGACTATGGGAATCGGAGGATACGAAATTACAGCCAACTGACCCTTATATTTGCTCTCCAGCTTCCTTAGGTCTTTATGCTTTTTGTGGCAAAATGCCCAATTATCTATCAGACCTAACCACTCCAAGTCATCGCAGGGCATTTATGTTGGCTAGACTAAACGCGTTTCCCTCCAAAGTTTTACAAGGGAGATATCAGCGAGTCCCTTTAGCCGACAGACTTTGCTCCTGTGGAGCAAATACCCCTGACTCAATCCAGCATATATTGCTTGATTGTTCTTTATACCATAACCTCCGTAATGATTTATTTGGCAAGCTTTCTTTTTCTCCAGATTTGTCTATTCTGCCACCCTGTTATTATTTATTGAGTGATACTGAGGGGGTGGTTAGTGAGGCTGTGGCAAAATTTCTGGCTGACATCCTTAAATTAAATTCTGACCATGTTTGAATGCATCTGTAAGCTCGGTTTTATCTTGATTTTATCTCCAATGTTTACATTTTTATATTCTGTGTATTTTTATCTGAATCTATTATGCCATTAAAGGTTTGGTATGGTAAGTAAATAACTCAGAAGGCAATAGTCATACTTGGTCAATAAATACTTTATTGTTACAAGACCAAAGCTTTTGTGACACAATAGCAAAACAGATTGAAGAATATTTTCTTTTTAATGCCTCCTGTGGAGTAAAGCAGGAAGACATATGGGGCGCGTTCAAAGCAGTAACTAGAGGTAACCTTCTTTCCTTGTCAACTCACTACAAGAAAGAAAAGCAAAATATAATTAGGGAATTACAAAACAATATTAAACAATTAGAATTAAGACATACGAGATTTGGAGGTAAAAAAAAACGACAAAAATGAATTTTGAACGTAAGAAACTAGATATTCTTGAAACTACACAAATTCAAAAACAACTTCTTTATTTAAAACAGAGATATGTAACCAAATCTTCAAAGTATTTAAGTTTGTTAAAGCATAGGGTTATCAAAAAAATCATCATCATTAATACATGCTATTAGATCACCACAGGGCTCTTTGCACTTAAAAACACAAGAAATTATTGAGCAATTCTTAGAGCATTTTAAAAAGCTCTATACGTCAAGTAAGCCCCAACAAAAGAATATAGAGGGATTTCTCAAGAAAACTAACTTTAAAACTTAAATTTCAGAAGAACATTTAAACCTATTAGAAAAGCTGGTCAGTGGTACTGAATTACAAGAAGTCATTAAAAATATGAAAAACAACAAAGCTCCAGGAAGCGATGGTCTGATATCAGAATTTTATAAAAAAAATTTACCCAACATATTAAACCCACTTTTAGATACATGCAATTCAGTTTTATTAGGCTCAATTCCAGAATCATGGTAAGAAGCCAGAGTAATAATACTTCCAAAGCCTGACAAAGATAAATTAAATTTAGGGTCGTATAGACCAATATCTATTTTAAACTATGATTTTAAAATCTTTTTCTCAATTTTAGCGGCAAGACTAAACAAGATCATACCAAACTATATACACAAAGACCAAGCTGGATTTATTCCAGAGAGATCAATTACAGACAACATAAGAAAATCCCTTAATATTATTAACTACTGCAAAAATAACAAAATTGAAGCAATTTTGCTCTCTTTAGACAAAAAAGCCTTTGATAAGGTGGAAATTCCGTTTCTTAAGACAGTCCTTAACCACATTTGATTTGGTCCAAATTTTATGCGTTCCATAGGAGCCATCTATAAAGAGCCGAAAGCACATATCACAGTAAACAACTGCAACTCACAAATGTGGACATTGACAAGAGGGACTAGACAAGGATGCCCTTTATCTCCAATTTTGTTTGCTTTATCATTAGAACCATTAGCACAGGCAATACGTTCTGATCCTCAAATTACAGAAGTATCAATTGGTTCCTCAGAAGTTTCATATAAGTTAAGTCTGTTTGCTGATGATGCTATTTTTATTGTACTAATCTGATAACATCCTTATCTAAATTAATGGATTTAATTAAATAATTTGGAAATGTAGCAGGCTTCACAATAAATTTTAGCAAGTCAGAAATCTACCTTATCTGGCTATCAGCAAATTTAGAACACAAGATAAAAACTAATTTCCCATTTAAATGGGTAACCTCAGCCTTCAGATATCTTGGAATCATGATTCCTCTAGATCTTCAGAATTTGTTGAGCCCCTAATCAATTCATTAACAGCTAATTTCAAAGAGTGGGGTAAGTTATCATTAAACTTATTAGAAAAAATTGAACAAATCAAAGTATTTATTTTACCAAAATTTATATTTTTATTTCAAAACCTCCCTGTGCTAATAAAGTCTGAGACTTTCAAAAAATGGAAAACTTTGATACTAGACTATATTTGGGCAGGGAAAAAAACATAGAATTGCCTACTATGTGTTAACTAAACCTCTAGCCCACAGAGACTTGGCTTTACCAGATCTGGAAAACTACTACTTGGCTGCACAGTTAAAATATATTATTTTATATTCTACACCCAACAGAGAAAAGGATTGGATTCAATAGAGCAAACATATGCAGAACCAGATTTACTCCATGAAACAATATGGAACCTGCCTAAGTATCGCAACTCCAATATTCAACTTAATCCCTTCTTAACTCTTACCTTACAGGTGTGGGATAAAAACAAAACTAGGCTAGCTCCTCCTCCTTCGCCTGCAACAGTCTTTTTGGGTCAGGATTGGTTCCCAGCTGCCAAAGCTAGGTCAAATTTTCAAAATTGGAGGCAAAAAGGAGTCTTTCGATTTAAACACTTAAATATAAATAACTTAATGAGAACAAATAAAAATCTAGAACGAAAATACCAACTTGAAGTCAATTGGTTGCAATATAGCCAAGTCCATAATTTAATGCATAATCCAAACATCTTGTCTCAAATTAACAGACCTTTAAATGCCTTTGAAGAAGCTATGTCAGACACAGAAACAGCAATTATATACAAGGCGCTTACTCAGCATAAATTAAACAAAGAAAATTCCCAACAAAAAGCATGGATCAAAGACTATGGCAAACATATTACAACAGAAAATTGGTTTAACATTTGGTCGTCAAAACTATACCATACTCCTTTATTAAACTTACAACTACAAAACTTTAAATTATTCTCCAGGTGGTATTTAATGCCATTACAAATATTTCATGCAAAGAGATCAACCAATGCAAACTGTTGGAGAGGATGTAACACCATAGGTTCATTTATTCATTGCTGGTGGGATTGTACTTTAATTTTAAACTTCTGGAAATTAATGATACCAACAATTGAACAAATTATAAATCACAAAATTCCTTTTTCTCTCGAATCAATTCTGTTAAATCTTTGGAATAATGAAGAAGTGCCGAAACACAAAGCAGAATTAATATCATTGCTTTTACTGGCTGCAAAAATATTAATTGCACAACAGTGGAAATCGTCATCCCTGCCATGTAAAAGGCAATGGTTTTTAAAAATTTGGGACATTATAACTATGGACAAGATTGCAAGCAATTTGGAACAATCAAATGCTAAAGAAAATAGTAACAAAAATAACTTTGTAGAAAAATGGTTCTCTTTTTTCGAATTTATACAGAATCATCAAGGTGCTTTATGTAAATTACCAGAGAAATATGTAAATTTTGTATATTATTAAGATTCTTATTAATATGATGTAAGCATGGCAGAATGGCAAAAGTTATAGTTACCATTTTGGTTTGATGTTTCGGTTGTTTGTATTGTATTGTATTATATCTATTTAACAATAAAATTGGTTTAAAATTAAAAAAAAAATTATGCTCTGGGTTATTGATTGTCCCATCTTGTTGATTGTACTGACTCATCATGCATAATTCTCAAGAACCTGTGAGAAAGACAGATTATCAATAACACAAATAAATACATAACATGCATGATGGAACCTCACATTGATCCAGGGATTGTCCCTGTTTGTTTTGCTTTGTTTTTTTTAAGGTGAACTTGCACAGGTTTTCCCAACAGGTGTTTGCACACATATGTAGGTTTTATGTTTGTTCACTGTAACATGTGAACAGGGGATGAAGAGCAGAAAGGAGAGAGAAATATCTTTGCTGTGATCATCTTTATGATGAGTCTCAAATTTCATCAACTTGCTAACTGGTTTTGAAGACCCCTCTTTTAATATTGTGATTCTCTTGTACAAAATGAATAATGAACGTTTGTTTTCTGGCCCGTTCTCTGTTTTCTTCTGCGGAGTTCATTTTTCAACAGTATTTGTACCTCAGCTCCACATAAAGAAAGTAAGATGCATAATTCCTATGTTAGAAAGACATATAAAGTGTTTGGATAGCGTATAAAAGGATAGCATATTGGGTTTGAAGATAAACATGGCATGAAAATTGTGAGGAAGGGGCAAAAGACTCATCAACGGCATCAATAAAAAGGCTGTGTTACCCAAAGATGCAGTCTCCAATTAGTGCAGAGGAAATTAGCATAGGAGACTGCGAGAGGGGGCAACTGGAATCAAAAACACCAACATTTGTGGGGATTGTTCCTGTGAGAGCTCTCAAAAACAAACAGGCAATTTGTTCAAATTAAAAGAGTCTTTTTGGTTAACAAGAAAAATGAGGAAAGAGCATAAGAAAAGTTATTCAGAAAAACACGCACACAACATTCAAGAGCTAACTGGAAAGCCAGGGAGGGGTGAGGAACAGCGTTTTAGGAATCAGATTACATTTACCAGTCTTGAAGGCAGCTCCCACCACCACCCCGCCCCCCGGGCCCAAAGCAGCAGATCTAGAGAGAAATGGTCAGTGTTTCATTCTCCCCATACTTGCCCCAGCGTTTCGCCTCTCCCCATACGTACCCCAGAGAGCACTACGTTCAGAGTCCCAAAATCTTCTTAAGATCCCCGAACCAAAAGAAGCTCGATTGTCAGGGCCCTGCGGGACTTGCAACAATTCCGCAGGGCCTGTAAGACAGAATTATTTAAACTAGCATTTAATAAATAACGGGGAGGCGACCACCATCTCACCACCTTGCAGCATTGATACCAGAATCACCCCGGTACGAATTCAGAGCGCCAAAGAATTATTTTATAACATCATCAGATGCAGCGCTCAACAAGAACGAAAACCCGCCATTTGGATCCTAGCGACTGTATTGGAAATTATACTATGTTTTTAAATTGCTTTGAACTGTCAAATTGCTTTAATGATTGTATTGTATCTTGTTCTTAATACTATGTTTTGTCGATTGCTGTTAGCCGCCCTGAGCCCGCTAGGGGAGGGCGGGATATAAATGCAATAAATAAACAAATAACAGGCTGGGGACAAAAATAATGCTAACAGGATGAAGCAGAAATTGGTACTCTACAGGACAAATTAAAAGTAAAGGAATCTGCAGAACTGGATAATGTATGTGCAGTCATCAAAGAGCTGTGCACTGAGTTACTATGGGGGGGAAATATTTCTTTTCTGGAGAGATAGGGTGAGTGTTGGAGGAATTCATGTTGCAGGAAAATGTACACACAGATTAAGGTCGCTGGGGGAAACAGGTACCTGTTTGACACAGCACATGAATTATTGTACACATTAAAAGCCAGAAGTCAGTGCGATTTATATCCCAGGAGTTACACAGTACATGAATGAAAGTTCTCACCAGGCACTGACTTGAGTGATGCTGGGGGATTTTGCTTGGTATTTTGTAAAGGCAGCTGTGCTGATACACATCCCATTTCACCTTTTGCGTGAGTTTATTCTCTTAAGAAGTAACCGCTGTTACATCTCTTCAGCCCACGCATGACTCTCTTTTTGCATCTGGAGTGCCAGTTCATACATGGTTATTTATGTGATAAAATTGTTTCGTATGTACCGTCCATGCCCATGGTTAAACAATTGAGCTGAAACAAACAAACAAACAAACAAAAGATATGAACACATGAGGCCTTCCTATCAGATCTTGATGATTTGAAGGTACACTTTGTGGAACCTTCAAGGAGAAGAAGAAGAGGAAGAAATTGGATTCATACCCCACTCTTCACTCAAAGTCTCAGAGTCGCTTACAATCTCCTTTCCCTTCCTGTCTCCACAACAGACACCCTGTGAGGCAGGTGGGGCTGAAAGAGCTCTTTCAATAATGTTTTTTGAGAAAACAGCTCTGAGAGAACTTCTGACTGACCCAAGGTCACACCAGTAGCTTCATGTAGAGGAGTGGGGGAATCAAACCTTCCAGATAAGAACACTGAATATTTTGATGTGAGGAGCAACTTTGTCACTGGTCCACAGTACTGTTTGTATATTATCTTCTCAAAACTTATTCTTCATATTTTCCACATCCCCCACAATTTCAGCTTTCAGTGAGGTGGATCTAGAAGAAGAGTTTGTTTTCATAGCATGCTTTTCTCTGCCCTAAGGAGTCTCAAAGAGAATTATCATCTTCTCTTCCTCTCCCTGCCACAGGCACCTTGTGAGGTAGGTGGGGCTGAGAGAGTTCTGAGAGAACCGTGACTGGCTCAAGGTCATCTACCGTTGTTCATGTGGAGGAGGAATGGGGAATCAAACCCGGTTCTCAAAATTAGAATCTGCCTGTTGTGTCTTGCATTTCAGTCCCTGAATTTACAACACAGCGGTACTAGGTGCCCTGAGGTGACCAGCGGGAAGCCACGGGTCATCTGACTGTAAGGGACGAAGGCAATCCGCCCATGACAATCAGTGGCGGGAAGTTTAACCAGTCAGGATTGGACCTGACCAGAATGTGGGTTGTTCCGGGGAATTTATATAAGAGGGGCCCCGGCCCCACCATGTTGTCTTTGTGATGTACTCACAAATAAAGCATGTTGCCTTATAAACATCTCCGAACTTAGTACATTACACTGCCACTCTTAACCACTGCACATTGCTGGGTAGTCTGTTATCAGTTATCTATTTTGCTAGTGGTGGTACGTTCTTCTAGTATAAGGAGACTTTTCCTGATGTGTCCAAGGGGAAAAACAATCACCATTAACAGAATAGATCAGATTTGGAACAGAATGGTATAGCCTGATCTCATCAGATCTCAGAAACTAAGTAGTGTGGGTACTTGGAAGGGACACCACCAGGAAAGACTCTAAGAGGAAGGCAATGGCAAACCACCTCTGCTTCTCCCTTACCATGAAAGCTCCTTGCTGGGGTCACCACTAGGAATGGGCGCAAACTGGCTCATGAACTAAAGTTCGTGACAAACTTCAGCCAGTTTGTGGTTTGCAAACTGAAGTTTGTGTCAGGTCAACCAGCAACAGCTTTCCACAAACTTTCAAGCAGTTCATGGTTGTTTGTGAATGGATACATTTCCAGGCAGACTGCCTGCACTCAAACAAAATGACTACCAAATTTCGAAGCAATGGGGACGGAGCAGAGTTCTCCAGCTTTGAAAACACTCTTGTCCGTTTCAACAGAGTCCCCTGATTTTCTTGCAATGAGCTTGCAACATCCCACCCCTTGTTTGGGTTTGCTGTATCTTTGTATTTCGAGAGCAGTCCTTTTAAGCTTGCAATGCTGGTGGCACTGGGTTCTGCTGGGCATTCTGTACACTGAACTGGTTGTGCTGAGATTGCAACCTCCCTTGCTTGGAGAGTGATTCTGTGCTTCACATCAGTCCTGTTGATTTGGCATTGCCACGATGGCTCTGGTTTCTGCTGGGCATTAGTACATTGCACTGATTCTGCAGGGATTACACCCAACTTGCTCGGAGAGTGATTCTATGCTTAACATCAGACTTGTTGAGCTGGCATTGCCACAATGGCTCTGGGTTCTGCTGGGCATTAGTACATTGTACTGGTTCTGCTGGGCTTGCACTGCCACCACACTGCTTGGAGTGTGATTCCATGCTAGACATCAGTCCTGTTGAGCTGGCATTGTCACAATGGTACTGGGTTCTGCTTGGTGCTCTCTGATTCCAGTGCTACTGCTGGGTACTCTGGCCATTGTACTGGTCTACTGAGCTTGCAAAAATTGCTCCACTTCAGTTTCTATTGCAGAGATTCTCTGGCTTAACCTTAGTCGGGTTGATTCTGCACTGCCACAGTAGCACTGCTTCTGCTGGACTTGCAAAAATGTTCCCACCTTCAGTTTCTACTGTAGAGATTCTCTGGGACTTTGGTTTTGTTCAGCTGAGCTTCTATTGTCCTTGCTTTTTGTAGTTTTGTTTATTTATTCATTCAGTTTATTGCCCGCCCTCCCATGTATAACAGGAGTTATTGGAAACAATGGAGGACGGGGTCACTTTCTTAGCTTCCTTGTAGCCCTTTTAAGGATAGAAAGGTAGGGTATTAATTTTGTAAATAAATAAAAAACAAAACAGTGCAAATGTGCGTATGACATGTCCTTATATTGGGAGGCACTTTGTGACAATTGTGGGGGGGGGGGGAGGCAGAAATGCTGTTTTATTTCAGCTCTAAGTTAACCCCCCACCTCCTCCTAAATCTGTTTTTGAACCTACTCTGTACGCTGCCCTGACCTGGATGGCTCAAGCTAGCCTGATTTTGTCCAATTTCAAAGCCAGCATTCCCTCTGAGTCAGTGTGAGCTAGCTCACAGTTTTTTAGCCTCCAGCTCACGTATTTTTGTCTCAGCTCAGGAAGGATGGCTCCAGAACAATCTAATTTACTCAGTCACCAATTTGCCCACTTACAACTTGAATGTCAGTAGCTCACTGAGTAGAATCTTTGTTCACAAGATTTCACAGCCTAGCGGGAGCATTGCTCAAAACCAGAGATAGCCCTGGTTAGTATCTGGATGGGACACCACCAAGGAGGTCCGGGGTCTCTATGCAGAGGAAGGCAAAGGCCAACCACCTCTCACCTGGAAAACTCTATGGTGTTGCTATAAGTTGGCTGCAGCTTGACCACACTTTCCACCCCCATTCTATGCATGACTCGCCTACTCTTTACATTTATAGATGAAAATTTACCACTGTCACCTTTCCCTTTAATGGTTACCTGCTTAACTGCAATATTTATGTGACCATGGTCTTTGAACTGTACCACTATTGAAATCAAAGATGTCAGATATATTGGCTTCTTTGTACTGGAGATGATCCAAAAGGCATGCTGCATAATTTGCCTGATGCCGAGATGAAATGCGTGACCTTTCCAAGAATCTACAGCGGTATAACATGGAACATGGCGGGTATTTCTGTCAAATATGCAAAATGGAGCGGCACTCATAACATGAGTGCAGAAAAAGTCCCTGTGATCATTAATGCTATAATCCATAGACAAGCCTTTTCACTTTTCAAACTTCATAAGTAATCTCACTGAATACCATGTTAACATTTTAATGTAATGTCAGAGGAGTATATCTATTCAGGATTATCTTTCTATTCAACAGTAAACGTTATAAGCCTACTGAAAACTCTGTTTATATAGCTATAGTCTCTGGCCCAAAAATCCTCTAAATAACAGCATACAGAGAGAGAGAGAGAAAGACAGAAAGAGAGACAGAAAGAATAAGAGAGTACCATTCTAAAAACATCCTTTTATTTTTGTTGATCTACCTTTTTTTAAGGTCAAGGTGAAGGCACAGTGTTATCAAGCTGAAATACATTGACTTGTTATTTTTCATCCAGGATATTTCAGCTTCTCCAAGTCTCGATTATTTGCATAATTACAATGACGCCCTAATTAAACAGTCGGATGCCTGCTTGGAGAATGTCCCCCCCCCCCCGTCTCCTCTGCATTTGTTTCTTTTCCCCAGTTCCCATTTGGAATCGATCTGACTGAGAAGATCAGCTGATGCATTTGTTTTGCACGCGCCACCCCTCTGAGTGGCGTACACTTTTCCGACTTAGAGCACTGGCTCCACGCACAACTTTTCAAGGTGCCCTTCGGGTTGCCAGGAGCTGGGGATGAAATGACAGGAGACGGATGACTCCTCCAGCCACCCTGTGGCCTGCTTGTACAGTGTCCGTGAATCTCCAAAAATCGGACTACTAGTGAAGACAGGAGAGTTGGGGAAATGAATGCCTGCCTGCTTCTGAAAGTCTAGAAATAATTGAACTTCCTCCTCCTGACAGCAGAAGTTTTGACTTGCTGGGACATTCTTTTTGGAAGTTGCTCTCAAGATATTCTCCAAATGGTTGTAGTTTGTGCTTTCATACAAGACATTTGGCCCGACCTAGCCAAGCCTCCCATTTGGACTAAATGTGCATGATCACATAAGCACATCTGTGCTCACCCCATCTCCAGATGGCTCCTATCCTATCCATTCCCATTCAAATCTTATTGAATTTTTAAAACTTAACTGACATAACGAATGTAACAAACATAGGGGGTTTCATTCCAAGCATTGCAAACAATTAGTATGTGAGATCAACATATGTATCCATAAACCAACATTCAAACAAAATTACAAAGGAAGTCACGTATTAGTATATTGATGACTCCATCTTTATCAAATTTACATTTTAGCTTTCCTGAATAGTTAATGAAAAGCTAATGATCCTTAGTCTAATATCAGTGTTCAAAATACTGATAAGGGATAGAATAAACACATTTATGTAATGTTGATAAGGAATAGAATAACACAGATTTCTGGGATTTGGAGAATGCTGAACTGACCTGCCTCTCTAAGGGGGGCAGACTGGAGCTTCTGTTCGGGGTAGTAAAGGGAAAATTTTTGCCTTCTGCCTACTTTTCTCAGTGAGAGATTAGTCCAAGTTATGCACAGGAAACTTTGAGGTGATTTACCTTGGCTAAAAGGGAGTCCCGGGGGGGGGGCTCCTTTGAGGCTTTGAGGAATCCCCGGAGAAGAGTTGCATATTCATCATCTGCAGAAGCTTACGGAGTCATTTATTTTACATAAGCTTGACAAGATCCTAATCTTCTTTGAGACTGCTAAACATCTGAAGCTGTACGAGACCAGTGTTGATTTGGATAACCTTAGAAAAAGGTACTGATTATTATCTACCATTTCAGGACTATTTCAAAGCAAACAAAATAATATTAGAAGGTAGGAAAGAGAAAGTTTGAAAGCTTGGAAGAAGAGGAGAAGGGGTGAATTTTGGACTTTGTTAAATTAAGGACAGTGTTAAAAATTGGAAAGGAATTTATTGTTTTGTCTACCTGCGGTCGTGGAGTGAAAGCACCATCATCAGAGATCTGCAGTTTCTACAGTCAACACAGGAAATACGTCAAGTATCGTGAGACTTTGTTACCAGTGAGAACGTGACTTGGGGCAAGCAAAGCAGGAAGTAGTTATTGAAGAAGTGGACCTACTCTAGGATTGTATTACCATAGAAAAACATCGGCGGCCATTACTGGGAGGCTAAATTAAAAAAAATTAATATCTGAGCCTGGGAAGGTCAGAGGATGGCGAAATTAGGCTCATTTGAAAGGGCAAGTTCTAATCTATCAAACCTGATAGTTGAAATTTAATTTGGTGATATCAATTTTTTTGCTGTTTTTTTATGTCAGAGTCAAAGGTAACTCGTGCAAGTGCTGCCTCTTTGGAGAAGATGCAAGATCAGTTGGAAGCAATGGAAGCTAGGATGATGAAAGGGGTGGAAAAGATGATAAATGTTTGCAAAAAAGAACTTTAAAAAGATATTGAGAACTTTAAAAAAGAAATGGAAGAGCTTAGAAATGAAACAGTGGTGGTGTCAAAAAAATGCAGGAGGTAGAAGAGAAAGTTAAACTCCAGGATTCCACCTTATTAAAAATGCAAGAAAAAATAACAATCCATGACTGTAAATTGATGGAGACACAAATACGTCTGAGAGGAGTACCTGAAGAAGAAGGGACAGACTTAAAAGAACATGTAATAAAAATAATTGCTGATTTCTTGGAGAAAGATCCTGAAGGGACTAGAAATATGTATGATTATATGTATAGAGTGAATTCATCATATGCTAAGAAAAATAACTTACCAAGAGATGTAGTTATAAGATATATGACAAAAGAAATGGTGGGGGAAATCTTGAATAAAAATTTTGAAAAGACATTGATAGTGGGAGGAAGCAGAGTAAGAAAAATGCAAGAATTGCCAAGACAAGTGATAAATGACAGGAGAACATATAAGAAATTAACAGAAAAACTATGTGACAATGGAATGAGGTATAGATGGATAATACCTGAAGGTTTGAGCTTTGAGCTACAAGGAAGAAGGATTACAATTACAAATACACAGGAGCTGCATAAATTTTATGAAGAAAATAAAGAATTTGCACCATGATGGATTATAAATTATTATCTTGGAATGTAAATGGACTAAATTCACCACAAAAAAGAAAGGCAATATTTCATTGGATTAAAAAACAAAACTGTAATATAATTTGCTTACAAAAAGTTCATATTAAACAAAAGAATTATAAATTTTTATGGAATAAACAATTGGGACTGGATTTTTTTTCATTGGCTGAACAGAAGAAAAGGGGTATGATTTTTTTTTTTATATTAAACAAGAATTGGACCCAAAAATAATATTTAAAGATAAAGATGGAAGATTTGTGGCAGTAGAAGTAGTAATAAATGCAAAAAAACCCCCTTATTATTGGGACTGTATGCTCCAAATGGTGCAAAAGATGTTTTTTTTTAAAAAAAGACATTATAAAACAACTTGATGAAGTGACATATGACCAGGTCATGATTATGGGAGACTTTAATGGAATAATTCAGAATACATTGGACAGATCTGGGGAAAAAAATAACAATAAAGAAGGAAAATTCTTTCTTTGAACTGGTTAAACAAGAAAACCTGGAAGATATATTTAATCCTGAAGTACAAGATTATACATTATTTTCAGCAAGACATAATACTTTTTCCAGAATTGACATGTTATGGGGTACAAAGGACTTAGGCCTTATAACTAAGAAAATAGAGATCTTACTGAAGATGGATTACAAAATTGTCTAAAAAAAGAATATGGAGATTAAATGAAGATTTACTACAAAATAAATAATTAGTGACATCTCTAGAAAATGAAACTAAAGTTTTCTTCCAAATAAATGATAAAGATGATATAGAGTTTCAGATGGTGTGGGATGCTTATAAAGCCATAATGAGAGGAATATTTGATTACATTAAACAATAAGGACAAAAGGGCAAAAGAAAAACAGATGTTGGACATTCAAAATGAAATAAAGAAAAAAGAAGGGGAACTGAGGAAAAGGCCAGGGAAAAAGAAAATTATAAGGGAGATTACAATACTACAAGCACAAATGAGACATTTGTTAAATAAGGAATTGGAATGGAATTTGAAAAAATTACAACAGAAGTCCTTTGAAGGACTTTGAAACCTGGAAAGTATTTGGCCTGGCAACTGAAGAAAAAGAGAGGAAGTAAAATTATTAATAAAATTGTGGTTGATGGAAGAGAGATGGTAGATCAAGAAGGGATAAAGAAAGAATTTTTCAAGTACTATGATAAATTATTTAAAGGTGTTAAAGTAAAGAAGGAAAGGATGGAAGCGTATTTGCAAAAGATTAAAATAGCACCCTTAACTGAATATATGAAAAAAAAAATTAATGATCCAATTGAAAAAAATAGAAATTGAAGCAGTGATTAATGCAATGAAAATTGGAAAAGCACCTGGGCCAGATGGTTATATGGCAAATTTTTAAAAAATGTTTAAAGAAGAATTAGTACCGAAACTTCAAAAATTGATGAATATGATAAGAATAAAAGGGAAAATACCAAATACATGGAAGGAAGCTGTAATTTCTTTGATTCCTAAGGAAGATAGAAATGTCACGAATGTAAAGAACGATAGACCAATTTCATTACTAAATAATGACTATAAGATATATACAAGAATTTTGGCAGAACGACTTAAACAATATTTGATAAATTTCATAAAGAAAGACCAAGTGGGATTTCTCCCTAAAAGGCAAATAAGAGACAATATTAGAACTGTTGTAAATATTGTCTCTCTCTCTCTCGGCTTGGCTTCGCGAACGAAGATTTAAGAAGGGTGCAATAGTCCACGTTTGCTGCAGGCTCGCTGGTGGCTGACAAGATATTGTAGAATATTATGAAAGGAAGTTGCATTATTCTTTGTGGACGCAGAGAAAGCTTTTGATAATTTAAACTGGGACTTTATGTTTGCAGTAATGGAGAAAATAGAGTTGGGGGAAAACTTTTTAAGAATGATAAAGGCAATATATACTGAATAACGTGCAAGGTTATGTATAAATGCAGCTCTTACAGATGAAATGATAATCAGCAAAGGTACAAGACAAGGTTGTCCGCTTTCACCTTTGTTGTGTATAATGACTCTTGAAATTTTATTGATGCAAATACAAGATGATAAAGAAATAGAAGGGTTGAGAGTTAAAGGATTTATTTACAAATATAGAGCATTTGCAGATGATATGATGTTTATAAATGAAAATCCTACACAAGTCACACCTTTGTGGTTAGCTAAAATACAAGAATATGGAGAACTGGCGGGATTTTATGTTAATAAAGAAAAATCAAAATTTTTATGTAAAAATATGCAAGTAAACAAACAAAAGGAGTTGCAGAGACTAACAGGATGTGAAGTTACCTCTAAAGTAAAATATTTGGGTGTGGAAATAACAATGAAGGATACTGACCTGTTCAAAAATAACTATGAAAAGCTACGGCATAAAATGAATGAAGATATGATAAAATGGAATAAGCTTAACTTGTCATTGCTTTGAAGAATAGCTGCAATTAAGATGAATATTTTGCCGAGAATAATGTATTTGTTTCAAACTATTCTGATTGTGAAAGATAGTAAACAATTTAACAAATGGCAAAGGAAGATTTCGGAATTTGTATGGGCTGGGAAGAAACCAAGGATTAAAATGAAAATTTTAATAGATGCTAAAGAAAGAGGAGGATTCCAATTACCAGATTTAAGATTATATCATGAAGCAGTTTGTTTAGTGTGGATAAAAGATTGGGTGACATTGTTGAATAAAAAACTTTTAGTGTTGGATGGTCATGGAAATAAATTCAGCTGGCACACTTATATGTATTATGGGGAGAAAAAGATGGATAGTTTTTTCTCTCACCATTATATATGAAATAATTTGTTGAATACCTGGATAAAGTATGAAATATGGTGATGAAAGAAAACCATTATGGATAGTGCCAGCAAAAGTGATAAAAATAACAGCTGAGACAGGTGAGGAAAAATGACTGTCATACAATCAACTATTAAAAATACAAAGTGGCAAAATAAAATTGAAAACTGCTGTGGAATTGAATAACAAATACGATTGGTTTCAAATGCAACAAATAAAGAGTTTGGTGGAAAACGATATTAAAACTGAAGGAATAAGACAAGAGCAAACAGAAATGGAAAAAGTTCTGCTTGGAGATAATGAAAAATTAATTTCAAAAACTTATAAGTTACTTTTAAAATGGTCTACAGAAGATGAAGTAGTGAAATCTCAAATGTTTAAATGGGGAATAAATGTAAATAAAGAAATACAGATGGATACATGGGAATATTTATGGAAGAACTCTATGAAACTTTCAACATGTCAGAGTATTAAAGAGAGCTGTTTTAAAATGATGTATAGATGGTATATGACTCCTAAAAAATGGGCAAAGATGAATAACAAAATGCCAGACAGATGTTGGAAATGTAAAAAAACATGAACGTTCTTTCTACCATATGTGGTGGACTTGTGAAAGAGCGAAAAAGTATTGGCAGATGATCCAACAAGAAATTTCTAGGCTCTTGGGATATGAATTCAAGAAAGCTGCAGAGACTTTTTTGTTGGGATTACAAATGGAAAAATTTTCAAAAGAAGATAGAACTATAATTTGGTACTTGCTTTTAGCTGCTAGGACACTATATGCACAGTTATGGAAGCAAGAAAAAATACCAGAAAAATGGGATTGGATTGTAAAAGTTATGACATGGAGTGAGATGGACAAATTAACAAGAACTTTAAGAGACTATGATTTAGAAGATTTTAAAAGGGAGTTGAAAAAATTTAGAAGTTATGTAGAAGACTCGTGGAAAGTAAAAGGACGTTGGACAATTTTTGATAATGATTAAACTTTAGAAGAAAGAAGAATATTAATTTTAGTTCTTAGGAATTAAGGGTGCCTTTTAATGTTAGTATTTTGAGTAAATAACACTGGCGGGGGTCAAGTAACGGGGGGGAGGGATGATTAGAAAGAGGCATATGGGATAGATGAAAAGAAGTTATTAATGGAAATTATTACCATATGTTATCAATAAAATTGTTTAAAAAGAGGAATAGAATAAACACATATATGTAAACAACCATATATTATAATCTGATCGATTTGGTAGAACACTGTTGGATTTAAGAAAAACAATAAGTGGTTCGCAATAGTATTGCCTATTGTTAGTTGCCTCCTATCCAGATTAAAAAGCCACCTGAATTTCATTTAGGTTGCATATTCGCTGGCCATCTGAAAGCCTGGGCGTGACTCATAAGTGGAAGAGCAGTGTGATCGTGCCAAGCCATTTCCAGTGCAGTTGTCTCTCCCCCCCCAACCCCACTCCAAGGAGCGCTTGTGTGCTTCTCTGCTTGAGCGCATACAAGGGGAACTTAAAAAAAAAGCCTTTCCGCTGCGGGTCTGTGGTTGAGCTGCACTAACAGTCTGAATGGGCAACCATGGACCACTGCCGGGATTCTGCCGCTTCAATGGCCAGTGTCTGATCCCTCTAAAATGGACCAAACTCAAGCGGGCTTTTGGCAACAAGATAATATTGTGTCAATTTCCCAGTGTGAAACCACCCTTTAAGACTTAGTTTGGGGAAGATGAATCTCAGCCAGTTTGGTGTAGGTGTGCAGATTCTTATCTGGGGGAACCGGTTTTGATTCAGAGAGAAGGGTGACGTATAAATCTGCAGTCTTCTTCTTCTTTGCATAATAAATCTTTGCTTGAGGTTCACAGTGCCTTTGTATTCACCATGGTGTTGAGTGGAGAGAGCCCGTTGGGTGGAAGCGACACAAGGCTTTGTGGGAGGGAAATCCAGCAGGCAAGGACATAAAGACCAACAGCCAAGCAGGAATGGTCAAGGTTGGGTGAGCCTCCAGTTGGGTTGTGGACATCCCTCAGAATTACAGCTCACCTCCAGAATAAAAAGAGCAGTTCCCCTGGAGAAAAGGGATGCTTTGGAGGGTGGGCTCTATGGCTTTGTGACCCACTGAGGTGCCTTCCTTTCCCAGGTTCCACCCCTAAATCTCAAGGAGTTTCCAGGCCTGGATTTGGCAACCCTAACCCCATCCCCCACTGCTGGCCAAGGAGGATGTGGCAGCCCTACAACTGTCAGTTGGCCAAGTAAAACCCAAACCTCACCTAGAAACTGCTATACCTGTGTCAGATCAGAGAGAACCAATAGGTGGCATCAGTGGGTGGATGCCGACCTGGGAGGATATCATACCCAAGGAAGCTTTTGATTGTTCACCCTGTTATTCTCAATGACAGGGTTTCTGACAGGGCTTTTTATGTAGCAGGAACTCCTTTGCATATTAGGCTACACCCCCCCCCCCCAATGTAGCCAATCCTTCAAGAGCTTACAGTAGGCTCTGTATTAAAAGTCCAATAAGCTTGTGGAAGATTGGCTACATCAGGGGTGCGTGGCCTAATATGCAAAGGAGTCCCTGCTACAAAAAAAGCACCTGGTCTCTGATCAGGGATCCACTCACTCTTCAACTTGCCCAACTGGCCGTCTCTCACCTATACCTACTGCTTTCTCCCTTCCCTCCAGTCCAACAGTTCCCCATCTACATAAATGAAGTTGTTGTTGACATCCAGAAGAGAGAGAGAGAGAAAAAAAACTTAGAATCAAAGATCAACTGTGGGAAAAAAAAATAAACAGAGGAAGGGGGAAGAGAGACAGGTCAAAGAATGAAGATGGGGGAAGAATGTCCATGCACTTAAGCTTCCTTGGTGTGGAAGAGAATGAGAACATAAGAGAAACCATGTTGAATCAGGCCAGTGACCCATCCAGTCCAACACTCTGTGTCATACAGTGACCAAGTGCCATCAGGAGGTCCACCAGGAGGGCAAGAAGCCCTCTCACTGTGCTCTGCCAAGCACCAAAAATACAGAGCATCACTGCCCCAGACAGAAAATTCCAACAATAAGCTGTGGCCAATAGCCACTGATGGACCTCTGCTCCATATGCTTACCCAATCCCCTCTTGAAGCTTGATATGCCTATAGCTGCCGCCACCTCCTGTGGCAGTGAATTCCATGTGTTAATCACCCTTTGGGTGAAGAAGTACTTCCTTTTACCCGTTCTAACCCGACTGCTAAGAACATAAGAGAAGCCTTGTTGGATCAGGCCAATGGCCCATCCAGTCCAACACTCTGTGTCACATGGTGGCAAAAAAAAGGAGGTTCACAAATGGGGCTAGAAGCCCTTCCACTTTGCCCCCCACCCAAGCACCAAGAATGCAGAGCATCACTGCCCCAGACAGTTCCAATAATATGCTGTGACTAATAGCCACTGATGGACCTCTGCTCCATATTTTTATCCCAAACGCTCTTAAAACTGGCTATGCTTGTAACCGCCACTACATCTTGTGGCAGTTAATTCCACATATTAATCACCCTTTGGGTGAAGAAGTACTTCCTTTTATCCGTTCTAACCCTACTGCTCAGCAATTTCATTGAATGTCCACAAGTTCTTGTATTGTGGGAAAGGGAGAAAAGTACCTCTTTCTCTACTTTCTCCATCCCATGCATAATCTTGTGAACTTCTATCATGTCATCCCACAGTCAACATTTCTCCAAGCTAAAGAGCCCCAAGTGTTTTAACCTTTCTTCATAGGGAAAGTGTTCCAATCCTTTAATCATTCTATTTGCCCTTTTCTGGACTTTTTCCAACGCTATAATATCCTTTTTGAGGTGCAGTGACCAGAATTGTACACATTTTTCATTGAATATCCATGAGTTCTCTTATTGTGAGAAAGTGAGAAAAGTGCTTCTTTCTCTACCTTCTCTATCCCATGCAGAATCTTGTCAACCTTGAGGGTTAAAGGGTTAAGTTTTTCTTAGTTTTAGCTCAGTTCAAATAAATGTGTTTTATGGGTAGGGGGAAGAAGGGCTATCACCCATCTTAAGTGGGACAGCTTGACGGCTGGCAGTTAATTCATTGTACTTATTCTGCATGTAAGATCGAGCTGAATTCATATTAAGAAAAAAGCCCTCGCCGAAAGAATCCTGTGCTCTAATTAAACAGAACCCAAAAGCTCAGGCGACTCGACCCTAGCGACTACCTTGTTTAAATAAATCTATAATACATTTTAATGTTTGGATGTGAGAGAGCAAAGTCGTCCTAGAGAGAAATTATTATTTCATTAGGTTTCCTCACCAGACTCTCCATCGCACAGATCCCATTCACTTTTGTAGAAACTTTTTTTTTAAATTGAATTCTGTCCCCTCACCTTCCATACAACCCAGTCTATGAAAGACATATTTGGACAGCATATAAGCTACAATACTCTGTTCAGGAGGATTGGCTACGTCGAGGGTGTGTGACCTACTATGCAAAGGGGTTCCTGCTACAAAAGAAGCCCTGGTGCAGCATATCAACCATGGAGAAATAATAACCTAGTCCTTTTTTGAGCATTTTCTTGGGTGTGTATGTGAGCCCATGCACATATTCACTACCATTTTAAAAAGCAAAACCAAAACTGAAAGTTCACACTTCTGAATCAGTTTGAGCATGCACTGGGGGAGTTCACACATCCAGAAATGTGGGATGAATGTGCAGGGATCTGTTAGCTCTGGAATTTAACTGCTGTCTCTGAGTTGCAGGGCTTTTTTTTGAGCAGGAACACAGTTCCGGCTGGCTTGGTGTCAGGGGGTGTGGCCCAATATGCAAATGTGTTCTTGCTGGACTTTTTCTACAAAAATAAAGTCCTGCTGAGTTGTCTTTCAATGGGGTGAGCATGACTGAGAAACGGTTGCCAGATGTGGGTGTGTGAACAAGCCATTTTGGAAAAGTGACTATATCAGGCCAAACCGCCTGTCTGATCACAGCCTATTGTCTTACATTAAATTCTTACAAAGGCTGTTGGGATCGTTAGCATTTTTGTATTAGTGTGGTGTTTTCCCAGCAACATGGCAGGAATCATTGCCCCCTTTCCTTTTGTTGTATTAATCTGAACAACTGAAAAGATGCCTTTCCTTTCCTCCGTCTCTGCGAGTGGTGAGGCATATGTCACCACGTCATTTCCAAAGTGTACATTTGAATGCTGCCTAAATCTTTCTCATTTCTTCTTAGACTCCACTGGGGAGTTAAGCATGAACTTCTTTTTTTGCCCGGGAGGGAGATGGTTTCTTGAGCAGAAGGTAATGAGAAGGGGCTGTGCCCTTGGTGTTACTTTGTGTGTGCTGCATGTGGCAGATGCTCTCGGAACAGCTGGAAGGAAACCATTAGCATTCCAAAGAGACATGTTATAGTGTCACATTGCAACATCTTCTGGAGCATCCAAGACCTGAGGCAGCAAATATCCCGACAAGGAAATATATTTAAAAGGATGCTGTCAAGTCAAAAAGAAGTCAATCTATTAGGGGAGAGAGAAAGAGAGAGAGAGTTATAGTTCAGGATATTCTAGTTTTCCTTTAAATTCTGGTTGGCTTTTAACAGCTACATTTTGACAACTGGAAAGTCTGCACAGACACAAGAAAAGGCTCATAACAGGGCTATCAAGCATAGAAAAGAAATAAATTTGCCAGCATAAGTGTTACTTGGAGTTGTTGTTCAGTTGCACAGTTGAGTCCAACTCTTTGTGACCCCATGGACAAAGTCACACCAAGCCCTCCTCTTCCACCATCCTCCAAAGTCTGATCAAATTCATGTTAGTTAAATCAGTAATGCTGTCCAGCCATCTCAACTTTTGTGTGCCCTTCTTCTTTTGCCTTCTGTCTTTCCCAGCATCAGGGGCTTCTCCAATGAATGCTCCCTTCTCGTTTGGTGGCCAAAGTATTTTAGCTTCAGCTTCAGCATCTGACCTTCCAGGGAACAGTCAGGGTTGATTTCCCTCAGGACTGACTGATTTGATCTTCTTGCAGTCCAGGGGACTCTCAAGAGTCTTCTCCAGCACCACAGCTCGAAAACATCTATTCTTCACAGCTCGAAAACATCTAGCCTTCCTTAGGGTCCAACTCTCACAGCCATACATTTTTTGTTGTTCAGTTGCACAGTTGAGTCTGACTCTTTGCGACCACACGGACAAAGTCATGCCAGGCCCTCCTGTCTTCCACCATCTTCTGATCTCCTTGCTGTTCTCTGGAGATCTACATTCAGTTGGGTGAATCTTTCCTTGTCAATTTTGCCTTTCACTTTCCTTCTTTCCTCAGCTATTTATAAAGCCTCATCAGACAGCCACTTTGCTTTCTTGCATTTCTTTTTCTTTGGGATGGTGCTGATTGCTGCCTTCTGTACAATGTCACGAACCTCCGTCCATAGTTCTTCAGGCACTTTATCAACTCTAATTCCTTAAACTTATTCTTCACCTCCACTGTATATTCATAAGTGATGTGATCAAGGTCAAATCTGAATGGCCAAATGGCTTCCCCAGTTTTCTTCAGTTTAAGCCTGAATTTTGCGATGAGTAGCTCATGATCTGAGCCGCAGTCAGCTCCAGGTCTTGTTTTTGCTGACTGTAAGGAGCTTCTCCATCTTTGACTGCAGAGTATATAATCAATCTGATTTCTGTGTTGCCCATCAGGTGATGTCGACATGTAGAGTCACCTTTTAGGTTGTTGGAAGAGGGTGTTCACTATGACCAGCCTGTTTTCTTGACAAAACTCTATTAGCCTTTGCCTGGCTTCATTTTGTTCTCCAAGGCCAAACTTATCAATTGTTCCGGTCACCTTTTGACTTCCTACTTTGGCATTCCAGTCCCCTATGATGAGGAGGACATCTTTTTTTGGTGTTAATTCTAGAAGGTGTTGTAGATCTTCATAGAACTGGTCCACTTCAGCCTCTTCAGCATCAGTGGTTGGGGCATAGACTTGGATAACTGTGATATTGAATGGTTTGCCTTGGATACGGACCGAGATAATTTTGTCATTTTTGGGATTGTATCCCATTACCGCCTTCCCCACTCTCTTGTTAACTATAAAGGCCACACTGTTTCTTCTATGGGACTCTTGCCCACAATAATAGATGTAGTGATCCTCTGAGTTAAAGAAGAAGAAGATATTGGATTTATATCCCGCCCTCCACTCCAAAGAGTCTCAGAGCAGCTCACAATCTCCTTTACCTTCCTCCCCCACAACAGACACCCTGCGAGGTGGGTGGGGCTGGAGAGGGCTCTCACAGCAGCTGCCCTTTCAAGGACAACCTCTGCCAGAGCTATGGCTGACCCAAGGCCATGCTAGCAGGTGCAAGTGGAGGAGTGGGGAATCAAACCCGGTTCTCCCAGATAAGAGTCGGCACACTTAACCACTACACCAAACTGTCTCACCCATTCTCATCCATTTTAGTTCACTGATTCCCAAGATGTCGATGTTCAGTCTTGCCATCTCTTGTTTGACCACATCTAGCTTACCTTGATTCACAGATCTTACATTCCATGTTCTGATGCAGTATTGTTCTTTGCAGCATCGGACTGTTCTTTCACCATCAAACACATCCACTGCTGAACGTCCTTTTGGCTTTGGCCCAGCAGCTTTACTCTTTCTGTGGTTACTTGAACACTCTTCCCCAGTAGCATCTTCCAGCACCATATCTTTTAGCCTTTTGTTTCTGTTCATGGGGTTTTTTTGGCAAGGATAATGGAGTGGTTTGCCATTTCCTTCTCCAGTGGATCACATTTAGTCTGGGTTCTCAGCTGTGGCCTGTCCATCTTGGGTGACCCTGCATGGCATAGCCCACAGCCTCATTGAACCGTGCAAGCCCTCTCGCCACGACAAGGCAGCAATCCATGAGAGGGAGCCATTCATTACTACTGGGAAATTGGAGTACTTGGAGTAGCAGTATGCAAAAATGAAAGGGGGGGGGAGTATGATATTGAAGTCATGGGTGATACTGAACCTGTACTTTCATCTACCTGTAGATGTTCAATCAGATTTTTCAGGTTAAAATATCATCTCAGAACACATTCTGCATGTAAACTGGAATCCAGAGAACCAAAGGAGCCAGACCTTGGATTGAAAGTGCATGTTTGGTGAGATCCAAAGTTGTCAAAATTTATCAAAGATTTCAGGTTTTCATGGCTGGTAACATCATTAGGGTTTGTAGAATCTTTCAGGCTCAAGTGCCGTGTTCTACTGGAGAAAGTTTTTCTTCCAGACGTTTCGTTCTCGGCTGTGGAGAACATCCTCAGTGGCGTTGCAACCAGAGCAGGCGCTCTGACCTTCTCGGCTGCTCCAGTTGCAACGCCACTGAGGATGTTCTCCGCAGCCGAGAATGAAACGTCTGGAAGAAAAACTTTCTCCAGTAGAACACGGCACTTGAGCCCGAAAGATTCTACAAACCCTAATGTCAAAATTTAGTTGTTAAAAAACAACCAGAATCCAAAAGAAGATCCAACTCCAAAAGAAAGATCATAGCAAGAAATGGAAACCTTCAGAATCCTCCAAGGAATGCTGGGAGTCATGGACACAGAATTGGTCATTGTCACAACAGTGCGGTTTTTTTTAACTTCTCTCCATATTTCACAATTATTTAGTCGGTCGGCAACCTTCACATTTGCCCTCAGAAATACTTAGTAACAACTTAGGGTTTGTGGTACCTTCCCTGGGAATTTCAGCTACCATTATGAATTCTGTTATTGATTTCCCTGGACATGACATGTGCCATTACATGTATACTCTTTTCCAACTGGCCTTCGCTTAATGTGGATTTTCGTTTACTACATACGGCTGTCATAAATTACTGAGGAGAACATTTAGAACATAGCACTGTAAATATTAGTTTTAATTTTGATGGTTTTAATTATAATGGTTTTATATGATATATTGTACTGAGATAGTGTTTTATATTGTAATTTTTTATTTGTTATATGTTGTGAGCTGCCCTGAGCCTGCTTCAGTGGGGAGGGCGGGATATAAATAAAATATTATTATTATTATTATTATTATTATTATCATCATCATCATCATCATCATCATCATCATCATCATCATTATTATTATTATTATTATTATGTTTAAACTGAGTGCTGGATGCAACTTTTCACAAAAGCAGGGCTCTTTTTTGCAGCAGGAACTCCTTTGCATATTAGGCCACACCCCCTGATGTAGCCAACCCTCCTGGAGCTTACCATAGGCCCTGTTCTAAGGCCCCTTTAAGCTCTTGGAGGACTGGCTACATCAGGGGGTGTGGCCTAATCAGGGGTAGAATTCTAGCAGGAGCACCTTTGCATATTAGACCACACACCCCTGATGGAGCCAATCCTCCAAGAGCTTGCAGGGCTCTTCGTACAGGGTCTACTGTAAGCTTTCAGGGTCTACTGAAATCAATAACAGGAGGACTGGCTACATCAGGATCATGTGGCTAAATATGCAAAGAAGTTTTTTTCTACAAAAAAAGCCCTGCACCTTTGGGGCTGCATTCGGGGGGCAGGGGAAAAATCCTGTTTATCAAGTTGGCACCTATAAAGACACACGAGTAAAGCGTCCATGGCAAATTCCATCCTTTGACAGTGACTAATGGATTCCCCCAAATGAATATATTCATATAATATTTTCCCTTTATTTTTTTGTCTTCCGATGTTTACGTTTGTTTTGGAAGTCTCCGATTTTCATTCATAGATTAGCATCAAGATGCCATTCACACTAGCAAATCTCCGTTCAGCCAGAAGCATTTTTAATAAGCATTCCGAAGACATGTGGCACCAAAGGAGCCGTACGTAGTTTAAATTAAACAAAACCTTTAATATCCTTGGGGATTGTTTTTTAAATCTTAAATCTAAGCCACATACATTGATCTAGGGTTACTCTGAAATTGCTCATGTTTCTAGTCCCTCAGGTGGCATTTTCTCTCACAGAATTTGAATTGGCATGCGTGTTGTACTGAGGCCATCCCTAATCACTGGTGACAGAAAAAAAACAGTGTGGTTTGAATTTTTTTTAAAAATAAGATTAAACAAAGAATATTGAAGAAAACAGAAAGAAACACAAAGAGGATAAAGAAGAGCTTAGCAGAAATAGCAGAAGGGACTGAAAAGATTTACATTCTTTTGGATAACAGCCCCCAAGCCTACTTTCTATTGGGTAACAAACACTTCTTCGCCACGACTGGATGGAAAAGAGTGCTTTAATAAGTATTTTTTAGAGGTCCTTCACTACTGGAAAAGCATAGTGGTTAGATTCAACTAAACCTCTATTCAGAGGTTTTTTGGGGTAGAAAAAGTCCAGCAGGAACTCATCTGCATATTAGGCCACACCCCTTGATGCCAAGCCAGGCGGAACTGAGTTCCTGTGCATTCCTCTCAAAAAAAGCCCTGCCTCTAATATCCTTAAAGCTTTTAAAGCTTTTAGATTTAAATCATCTGTGCTGATCTAGGGTTAGTATGGAATTATTCACATTCTAGAAGAAGAAGACTGCAGATTTACACCCTTTCTCTCTGAATCAGAGACTCAGAATGGCTTACAATCTCCTATATCTTCTCCCCCCCCAACAGACACCTTGTGAGGTGGGTGGGGCTGAGAGGGCTCTCACAGCAGCTGCCCTTTCAAGGACAACTCCTACAAGAGCTATGGCTGACCCAAGGCCATTCCATCAGCTGCAAGTGGAGGAATGGGGAATCAAACCCAGTTCTCCCAGATAAGAGTCCGCACACTTAACCACTACTCCAAACTAGTCTAGTCATTCTAGTCTTTCAGATGAACCTGCAATACAAGCCAACTGTCCAGGGTTGGCACCACCACCTCTGCAGTTACCCCAGGGGATTGAAAGTCCCACAGAAGGTGAGCTGCACCAGCAAGCCTCAAAGCTAGGGTATGAGTTGTCTGCCAGATTGCAGCAAGGCATGGCCTGGACTGAGTCTACTTGGGAATCAGCTGGTTTGAAGGAGACCAGCTGGCTCTCGAGGGCATGATCAGCAGCAGAAGCCTACCTAGCTGAGTTTCTACCTGATGAGAGCTTGAGAACCAGTTTAGTGTAGTGGTTAAGTGTGCAGACTCTTATCTGGCTCCACTCCCAAAGTCCCCAGATATTTCCTAAGTCACACCTGGCAACCCTAGGCACCAATGACCTACTTAAAGGAGGTTCAGGGCAGCCAGCTCTTCAAAGAAGTCCAGGGGGAAAGGCAAGTGAGCTCACTAATCCAAGGCAAGTATCCATTGGCCCAGGGGCCTGTCACTCCCCAGGACTGGGCTGGGGAGCTAAGATTGGCTGAGCTCAGTTCCCCCCCCCCCCCAAATTGCTAGAGCATCCCCATGCAATACCATAAGAGTTTTCCCCGAAATACTAGAGTGTCACATGCAAATTGCCTGGTGTGACGATGTCACTTCCAGGTGATGTCAGCATGCCACAATAGTTGTGCAGAACCGAGTTCTTCAGGGGCAGGGATCCCCGCAGTGGCCTGCTCTGTGCTGGTGGGTTGGGGCCCCCAAAACTGGGGAACACCTGCCCCCAGCAGGGGCTTGGGAAACCTGTAATAGCAGGAGATCTCTAGGTACCAGCAGGAGATCGGCAACCCTACTTGTGTTTTTTACTGGAAGAGATGGCAATGTGACGGCACAATGTTTGTGTGTCAGGTCCCATTCTCCGATTTTCCCCAAGGGAGCCTTAAGAAGAATGAATATAATAAACTTTGAAATTAAATGCATTTCTGTTTAAATAAAATGCTAAAGACATAATTCATAGGACTGCTGTCACCCAGTTAAAGAAATCTCGGTGGGCTGGCAGCATGGATTCCGGTTCACTAAACTATGCAAACAAAAGATTACTTTAAAAATATTTTTTTATTATTATTTTGCCCCTAATATATCCAGTGTACAGTCAAATTAATGTAGAACATGTTTAAATTTATCTGAAGGATGAAACATATTTACAAGCAAAGAAATAAACCGGCCCCCCAAGACAAAATAATTTAAATTTACAGTGTCTTGAAGCATTTCCAATCTATTTATTAACTTTTTCATTCCTTCTTTAATATTACCACTAAAAGCCAAAGTTTAAAAACTGGCAGCGGAAGGCCTGGCTATTTGCAATGTTATGCATGAAAACCAGTCTAGCAGCTTCATATTTTTTCTGCACACTTGGGAATCCCCTGGATATGTAGAAATTGCTAGCTTTTCTTCTAGGTTGTCTGTATTCATGAGTGACATGAAGCCAATCACTTTATTATTAGAGACTGTGATTAGAATAAACTCAGAGCAGTGAGGGTGAAAACTGGATGCATACATCGCTAATTATTCCGTGTGCAAAATCTCTCCCCCCCACCCCTTTCTCCTCAATGTTTTTTTTTTAAAACCAGGTCAAGATGAACATCTCTATATAAAGAATCATAAAAATCATAGTAGCTACTGTTTGAATTTGAACGGCAATTTTAAATAATATATAGTAAGGCAGGTATAGATATCATAACCGATACTCACTAATATCCTGCTGCAATGATTGCTAATAACACCAAACAGTAATTCTATTACTGTTCCAAAATAAACTGAGAAATTCCAAGCCAGTCTTCTACACCATCGGTTGCACTGCCTCAAATCTCTCACAAACGTAAGAAGAATCCTGCTGGCAGAGCTTTTTTGGTTTTGACTCATTTGCATATTAGGCCACACCCCCTCATGCCACCATTGTTTTACACAGGGCTCTTTTACACAGGGTGGAGAGCCAGTTTGGTGTAGTGGTTAAGTGTGCAGACTCTTATCTGGGAGAACTGGGTTTGATTCCCCACTCCTCCACTTGCACCTGCTAGCATGGCCTTGGGTCAGCCATAGCTCTGGCAGGGGTTGTCCTAGAAAGGGCAGCTGCTGTGAGAGCCCTCTCAGCCCCACCCACCTCACAGGGTGTCTGTTGTGGGGGAGGAAGGTAAAGGAGATTGTGAGCTGCTCTGAGACTCTTCAGAGTGGAGGGCGGGATATAAATCCAATATCTTCATCTTCTTCTTTTGTAGAAAAACCCCAGCAGGAACTCATTTGCATATTAGGCCACACCCCTGGACACCAAGTCAGCCAGAAAATAAAATAAAATAAAACCTATGGGGGAAATTCAAGCCGGTCAAGAAGTCATTTGCATATTAGGCCATGCCCCTCATGTCACCATAGTTTTACAAAGGGCTTTTTGTAGAAAAAGCCCAGGAGGAACTCATTTGCATATTAGGCCACCCCCCGGCACCAAGCCAGCCAGAAAAGAAAAAAAAACCTGTGGGAAAAATTCAAGCCGGTCTGCTACAAACCCAATGGCTACAACATTACTTGTGCTGTCTGGCTAATAATATATGTAAACTGAAATGTCAGGGATACTTTACAATATGCTTGGGTCGCCTTATACATCCTTCATCATATACACACTGGGAGGAATCTCTGTCATCGGAGTATTAATGACCATCCGAGCTCGCTTCCATAGCCCGAAACTATGGATGTCAGTGAATACACTCGAGAGATAATAATATGGGATTTATAGCCTGGCCTTATAGTTGCTGTCGAAGGAAAGGAATGAGACACAATGATTGGTGTACCAGTGCATTACTGTGATTTGACTCAGGGTCTTGCATTAGAAGAAGAAAAACACAACTGCAAAGTGTAGAAATATCACACAGCAGCGGTGGGAGCAGAGAAGGGTTATGGTAGAGGCAGAAAGGGGGATGACATACCTAAGTTTTGTCTTAAAGACAGGGCTTTTTAAAGCACGAACGCACAGGAGCACAGTTTCAGCTGGCTTGGCATCAGGGGGTGTGGCCTAAGATGCAAATTAGTTCCAGCTGGGTTTTTTCCTAAAAAAAAAAAAAAAGCCCTGCTCAAAGGAATCATTTGGGGCAATCTATAACCTAGTAAAATAATATAGAAAGAACTCATCAGCTATTCCGAGATTGCAGTTGAGAAGGAACATAACCGAATGGGTATGCTTTGTTTGCATTTTCACTGCTTACTATCAGCAGATATTACAGAATTTCACCATTACAGCTATGCACACCTTTAAAAATGTAGTCTATGATTTTGAAAAAAAAAACCTGGGGTTGACTTACGTGGCTAGTAGGTACAATGTGAAGGCAGGGGGGCGGGGCAACATCTGGAGGTTTTTAAATCTTTCATTTGGCAATAAGATGCTGTTACTTCACCCACTTCTTTTTTTCCCTCACAGGTAGAACTGGCCTCAGCATTTAAAGGAGGGGTCACTAGCATTTAAAGGAGGTGCTGTGGAACCCCTCAACACCTTTCAGGGTGCTCACCAAGTGATTTTTGAAAGTGGGTGTGGCCGTATGAGGTTCTTGCCCAGCAGGGCTTCAGATTGGCTGTGCAAATTAAGTAAACATTGATTGAGCATCAGCTGACACAGCAGTGTTGGTTTTATTCTCTCTCACTTGTCTTTGCAAGTGTGTGTGTGTGTGCGTAACAGCTCATCTACCCCGCACTTGGGCTTCCTATGTGTGGTTGGCTCCATCTCCTGTGGCAGTCATTTTGTACATGTTGCACCCACCATTCTGGGTCAGAATTCTAAAGGAGGAGGAGGAGGAAATTGGATTTATACCCCACCCTTCACTGGGAGTCTCAGAGCAGCTTACAATCTCCTTTCCTTCCTCTCCCCACTCACCCTGTGAGGTGGGTGTGTCAAGTCTGCAGATTCAATGATGAGTCGGTGTGGATACAAAGACTCTATTTTATTGATACTGATACTTGTGGCCTAAGCCAGGTCTTGAAAAGACTAAAGTACATACAGTAGATACATTGCATATAAGGTACACTTCAAAGGGATTCCTACGGGGAGGGAGGATTGTGCAGAAGACATTCACATATAGATGTTACAAATACATTCTCATGTTGATTAGAGGCCCGTTTGGCCTTGATACTCCCAGGCTCCTTCCTCTCCCCCAAGCCTGAGCTGAGAAGGCACAGATAAGACTTTTCACACATTACCATTTCAAAGCAGGAACAGTTATCTGATGGGAGGGGGGAATAGGAGAGGATGAGCTAGCAGCCTTTGGTTATACTTTGGTTCTACCCAGCATGCTCTTTGCTTGAGCCAGAGCTACAGACAGACTTGACAGGGTGGGGCTGAGACGGCATTGAGAGAGTTGTTCATGAGACAGCTCAGCGAAAACTGTGGCTGACCCAAAGGCACCCAGCAGCTGCATGTGGAGGAGTGGGGAATCAAACCCGGTTCTCCCAGGTAAGAGCCCACGAACCTAACCACTACACCAAACAGACTCATAGGTGCCCATAGGTTCAAAAAGGGGACCTTGATTTAAAAGCTGATGCACACCAGAGACACAAAACTGTTGGCATGATCCAAAGGGCAACCAGAAAACAGCTCTTGGCCTGGGACTCTTTGCCTGGGGCACAGAGCTGGGGCCCCAGCAGGAGCTCAATTGCATATTGGGCCACACCCTCAGACAGCACCATGGATTTCACCCAGGACTTTTTTTGTAGGAGAAGCCAAGCAGGGTTTCATTTGCATATTAGACCACGCCCCTGACCCTAAGCCAGCTGGAACTGTGTTCCTCTGCATTCCTGCTCAAAAGAAAAAAAAGCTCTGGTCATCCTGAAGCCACCAGACATCCCTGCAATGTGTATGTATGAATATATACATATGTGTGTGTGTATATGTGTGTGTATACACACACACACACACACACACACACATATATATATATATATATATATATATATATATATATATATATATATAGAGAGAGAGAGAGAGAGAGAGAGAGAGAGAGAGAGAGAGAGAGAGAGAGGTAAAGGTAGTCTTCTGTGCAAACACCAGTCGTTTTCGATTCTGGGGTGACATTGCTTTCACAACGTTTTCACGGCAGACTTTTTACGGGGTGGTTTACCATTGCCTTCCCCAGTCATCTACGCTTCCCCCCCAGCAAGCTGGGGACTCATTTTACCAACTTCGGAAGGCTGAATCAACCTGGAGCCAGCTACCTGAACCAGCTTCCGCTGGGATCGAACACACACACACACAAGAGCATAAGAGAAGCCATGTTGGATCAGGCGAATGGCCCATCCAGTCCAACACTCTGTGTCACACAGTGGCCATAAGAACCAAGTGCCACCAGCGGGGCCAGGATACTAGAAGCCCTCCCATTGTGCCTCCCCAAACACCAAGAATACAGAGCATCACTGCTCCAGACAGAGAGTTCCAACAATCCTCTCTCGGCTTGGCTTCGCGAACGAAGATTTAAGAAGGGTGCAATAGTCCACGTTTGCTGCAGGCTCGCTGGTGGCTGACAAGACCAATGTGGGACAGGCAGGTCCGGCCACAGCGGCTGCAGGGAAAAGTCTGATTTAGGGTTGGTCCTGTAGCAGTGCGATTCTTCCTCAATCTCCTTTTGTCCTCAAGAGCAGCTATGCGTGCGTTCTCAAAGGAAGAGACAGCCTGGTGGATGGTGTGCCTCCATGCTTTGCGATCTGAGGCTAGGTCAGACCACTGGTGATGGTCGATGTGACAGGTGCTAAGGGATTTCTTCAAGGAGTCCTTGTACCTCTTCTTTGGTGCCCCTCTATTTCGATGGCCGGTGGAGAGTTCGCCATACAGGGCAATCTTGGGAAGGCGGTGGTTTTCCATCCTAGAAATATGCCCTGCCCAGCGCAGCTGCGTCTTCAACAGCAGTGCCTCGATGCTGGTAACCTCTGCCCGCTTGAGGACTTCAGTGTTGGTCACGAAGTCACTCCAGTGGATGTTGAGGATGGTGCGAAGGCAGCGCTGATGAAAGCGCTCAAGGAGTCGCAGGTGATGACGGTATAAAACCCACGATTCGGAGCCGTAGATGAGGGTTGTCATCACAACCGCTTTGTAAACATTGATCTTTGTGTCTTTTTTCAGATGCTTGTTGCTCCACACTCTTTTGTGCAGTCGGCCAAATGCACGGTTTGCCTTTGCCAGCCTGTTGTCAATCTCCTTGTCGATCTTGGCATCGGAGGAGATGATGCACCCCAGGTAGCTGAACTGTTGGACTGTCTTCAGAACTGATTCACCCACAGTGATGCAGGGAGGGTGATAATCTTCCTGGGGTGCAGGCTGGTGGAGAATTTCTGTCTTCTTCAGACTAACTTCTAGGCCGAATAGCTTGGCAGCCTCTGCAAAGCAGGACATCATATGCTGCAGAGCTGATACCGAGTGGGAGACGAGTGCAGCATCATCAGCAAACAGTAGCTCTCGGATGAGTTTTTCCATTGTCTTGGAGTGTGCCTTTAGTCGCCTCAGGTTGAACAGGCTGCCATCGGTGCGATAGCGGATGTAGACACCATCGTCCTCATCTAGATCTACTGCGGCTCTTTGAAGCATCATGCTAAAGAAGATCGTAAAGAGAGTTGGCGCGAGAACGCAGCCTTGCTTTACACCTGTGCCTATTGGGAAGGGCTCCGAGAGGTCGTTGCAGTGTCTGACTTGGCCTCGCTGGTCTTCGTGTAGCTGGATGATCATGCTGAGGAACCTTGGGGGACATCCTAAACGTTCCAAGATTTGCCACAGGCCTTTCCTGCTAACGGTATCGAAAGCTTTGGTAAGGTCGACAAAAGTCACATACAGAGCCTTGTTCTGTTCCCTGCATTTCTCTTGGAGCTGCCTGAGAACAAATACCATGTCGGTGGTGCTCCTGTTAGCTCTGAAGCCGCACTGGCTCTCTGGGAGGAGTTCTTCTGCAATGGTGGGCACCAGTCTGTTCAGGAGTATTCTGGCAAGGATTTTGCCTGCGATGGAGAGCAGGGTTATCCCCCGGTAGTTGGAGCAGTCTGACTTTTCCCCTTTGTTCTTGTATAGGATGATGATGATTGCATCGCGAAAGTCCTGTGGTAATTTGCCTTGTTCCCAGCAGGTGACAAGTACTTTGTGAAATGAGCTATGTAGTACTGTGCCCCCATGCTTCCAGTTCTCTGGTGGAATTCCATCAACTCCTGCTGCCTTGCCACTTTTCAGTTGCTTGATGGCTTTAACAGTCTCTTCTAGGGTGGGGATCTCATCCAACTCTGTTTTCACCGGTTGAAGTGGGGTGAGGTGGATTACTGAATTCCAACAATACGCTGAATTCCAACAATACGCTGAATTCCAACAATACGCTGTGGCTAATAGCCACTGATAGACCTCTGCTCCATATGATTATCCAGTCCCCTCTTGAAGCTGTCTGTGCTTGTAGCCACCTTGACCTCCTGTGACAGTGAATTATACACACACACACACACACACAAAGAATTTTATTGTTGAGGGCACTATTGCTTTCCCCATCTCCCTGCCACTTCTGGTCAGTTTCACTCCTCTCCAAACTTCATGGGAGTGAAACTGACAGGAAGCCTCAGTGCAGTTTTCCCCAGCCCTTTGCTGATTCTGATCAGTTTCACTCTCCCCTGATCAACTAGCCAAAAACCTAACAGCGAATCATCTGGGAGTGAAAGTGACCAGAAGCTGCAGGGTAGCTTCCCTTTCTTTCCCCAGCTTGACATATTCCTAGGAGAGCAGTTTACTGGGAGCGCCTGCTTTGGGGGGCTGTACCACAGCCCCCTGAAATCCAATTCACACCAAACTTGGAGAGCTGGTAAAGGAGCGTTCACTGGATAGTTTGCCACAAGTTTTGACATCTCTAGCTCATTGAGGGAGCATTCTACACCTTCCCAAACCAAATGAACCAACAAACCATTAAACCAGGAGTGTCAAACTCATTAGTTATGAGGGCCGGCTCTGACATAAATGAGACCTTGTTGGGCCGGGCCAGGTCGGGTTGGGCCGAGCCATGTCAGGCTGAGCCATGTGTGTACCTATTTAACATTAGGTAGCAGAAATATAAATTGTATAAAGAACACAGACAAACACACACACACTTCCTCCCCCAGGGTACTGGGGGGGGGGAGAGGAGCCTCAGCCAATAGAAGGAATAAAGGCTTGACACAGTAGCTGTGCTGTGCAATTGAGAGAGCCTAGAGAAGCAAGCTATTCCTCCCCCCTTCCTCCACAAGGGAGGAGCCTCAGCCACTAGAGAAAATAGAGGTTTTGTTCTGTAGCTCCTGTGCAATTGATCAAGCTTTGCAAAGCAAGCTGTGATGCAGAAGGAAGAGAGAGAAGGAGAAGGAAGCAGATGACAGCCAGTTGCCTGATTCGGCCCCCAAACTGCATGTTCGACACCCCTGCATTAAACGGTTCGGTATTTATTTATTTATTTTTTTAAAAAAACATGAATCAACATGAACCAAAAAATTGAGCAACCCAACAAACCATGAAAAAAAATAAGCACTTTTTTCCCCAGTTCATGCCCATCCTTAGCCCTTTCTGAAAGCCCCAAAAGACTGCCAGTAATCATGAGGTCTGCATCCACAGGGACTGTTGGACAGGGACTGAAGTAAAGAGGTTAATTAGTGAAAATGAGATGGAGTGAAAAATGTGAGTGGATCCAACCTACCATGTAGAATCATAGAGTTGGAAGGTACCTCCAGGGTCATCTAGTCCAACCCCCTGAACAATGCAGGAAACTCACAAACACCTTTCCCTAAATTCACAGGATCCTCATTGCTGTCAGATGGCCATCCAGCCTCTGTTTAAAAACTTCCAAAGAAGGAGAGTCCACCACCTCCCGAGGAAGCCTGTTCCACTCAGGAACCGCTCTAACGGTCACGAAGTTCTTCCAAATGTTGAGTTGGAAACTCTTTTGATTTAATTTCAACCCATTGGTTCTGGTCCTACCTTCTGGGGCCACAGAAAACAATTCCACACCATCCTCTATATGATAGCCCTTCAAGTACTTGAAGATGGTGGTCCTATCACCTCTCAGCTGCCTCCTCTCCAGGCTAAACATGCCCAGCTCCTTCAACCTTTCCTCATAGGACTTGGTCACCAGACCCCTCACCATCTTTGTCACCCTCCTCTGGACCCGTTCCAGCTTGTCTATATCCTTCTCAAAATGTGGTGCCCAAAACTGAACACAATACTCCAGGTGAGGTCTTACCAGAGCAGAGTAAAGCGATGCCATCACATCACGTGATCTGGACACTATACTTCTCTTGATACAGCCCAAAATTGTATTTGCCTTTTTAGCCACTGCATCACACTGTTGACTCATGTTCAGCATATTATCCACTAAGATGTAGTGGATTATCCACTAAGATGTACTATGTAGTCTGGCTCTTAAATATGATAGCCTGTGAGGAGGAAGATCAAATCCACTCCTCGATCCACCTGAAACTAACCTAGAAATTAACTCTGGATGTCCTCCCCTGCTTCACCATTATCTGCCCAGCAATATTTTGTTGACCTTATGCTTCTGTTCAGTAAAACTGACCAAAGTGTTGTCTTTTTTAAAAAAAAAAAAACCCTAAAGATTCTTTTAATAAACATTGAGTGACAGCTTGTCACTCAAAAAACTGAGCTCCACATGGTGCCCAAGATATAGTTGGCCTTGAAGAGAGTTGAAGTTCTGTTGAAATTATAGTAATGATGTATAAATTAGCATCTACTAGCATATGCCAGTTTTGTCTTCTTTTGTGCTTTTTTGAAGGCTCTTAGCCTTATTTTTAGCCTCCCATATATGGCCATCCTCAGAGCTTTTTTTGTAGCAGGAGCTCCTTTGCATGTTAGGCCACACACCCCTGATGTAGCCAATTCTCCTGGAGCTTACAGTAGGCCCTTTTAGAAGAGCCCTGCAAAGCTATTAGAGGACTGGCCACATCAGGGTGTGTGTGGCCTAATATGCAAAAGAGTTCCTGCTACAAAAAAGCCCTGGCCATCCTACTCCCATGGGGTGGGTGGTGGTGGGCTGTCGAAAGACACCAGATTGTCCAAAGGCACCAGAATCAGAGAGGCTAAAAATATTTAGCAGTATTATGTACTTGGTCACTTATTAAAGTTTTCTTAGACCAATGTTTGGTGTCCATTGGTATGCAAGGTGCATTCCAGTTTTCTGGCCAATATATTTCTACTAAATTTTTCTCTTCCGGACATCTTCTCCCCACACTCCAATAGCTATATTAATCAATAGCACTTATCTTGTGAAACAAGGTATTCCCTACAGACACGCAAGACTTAAGATTCAAAAAAGGTCCAAGGACTGTAGCAACGATTAACAAACAGCTGACAAAATGGCATGCGAGGAAACAAGCAGTTGTCGTTATTTTATGAGAAATTAAATTGTTTATTTATTTATTTATTTATTTTTCGCATTTATATCCCGCCCTCCCCGCCGAAGCAGAAACCAAAAGGGGTTCATTTAAATTTTTAATCTCGAAGTATGACATATGGAGACGTTCAACTCAACAATTCTGGGGGGTTTGTACGCGTGTATCTGTCTCCGTGGATGTCTTAAACCAGTGGTCCCCAACCTTTTTGGCATCAGGGACCGGTTTCGTGGAAGACAATTTTTCCACAGTCTGGTAGGGGGGCAGCACTGGGGTTTTTGCCACCCCAGGCTGTCCCCCGCCTGCATCCTGTCCCCTGCCTCCCATGGGGGTCTTGAAATGGAAGGGAGACTGGGGCTGTTTCTGTCACCTCCCCACTAGGTGGCCAAGTGGCAGAAGGCCAATCTGCCTCCCCCTCCCATTTAAAGACCCCTGCCGATCAGCTGATCGGTGGGGACTTATAAATAAGGGGGTAGGTTAAGATCACAACAGCATTGCCCCTTCTGCCAGCCCGGGACCCAGCTGGACAAAAGAGGTGGTGTGGCCTCGCTCCGCAGCCCGTTTGCTAGCAGGCCACGGACTGGGACTGGTCCACGGACCGGTGGTTGGGGACCCTTGTTTTAAACCACTGGAATATATCTGAAAGGTTTTAGAAATCATTTCAACATTGGATCTTTGAGCGCCTCACCTTGGAATCCTTAATTCTGTCCCTATTTTGGTTCTTAGAAGGGCAGGGGTGAAGACAGGAGACAAATGCTTTAATGCCTTTTTTTTTTTTTTAAGGATACATTTCTAAAGCTTTGGCATTTAGCTTGGATTTTGCTTTGCACTATGCTCATCACCACACTGGAAATAAATAAATCCCAAGCAGCCTCACAGTCCTCCAGACAGGGCCTCCTGAAAAGATTCCGAGTAGCCCCCATTAATCACCAGCATCCATTTCTGCTGCAGGTCCTGTTTGGCAAGTGCACGTCAAAACCACAAAGGCATCTCACTCCAGAGCGGGTATTTTCCTGAAGATTGCTTGCAGTTATCTATTTTTTTAAAAGGACAACATCAACAACAATCTCGCAGCTTCGAATTAATCAGGCTGGCGAGCGATTTAAATTAATTTACCAGCGTCCAATGCGGGACCTTGTAAAGGCGTTGTCATAAGCATGGGAAAGAAGGCGAAAGGTTAGAATTTTAAATGGAAATTAATGAGCCCCTTGGTAGATGTCAGAACTTCAACTTAGAGCCATGCACTAACTACCGGTAAGGCTTCTGGTCGCGATAACTTTTCTAAAATGAGACTGAATTGTCCCCATCCAGTTACCCTCGCCCATGTATAGGAAGATCTGTCCATGAGCTCTGGTGCAGTGTTTTCAGACTGTGGTTCAGGACCCCTCTGAAAGTGGGTCATGAGCAGTGTTCCTTCTAAGCTGAGTTAGTGTGAACTAGCTCACCAATTTTTTGCCTCCAGCTCACACCTTTTTGTCTAAGCTCAGGAAGGAGGACCCCAGAGCACACTAATTTATGCAGAAGCTCCCAACTTGAATGCCAGTAGCTCACCAAGTAGAATTTTTGCTCACAAGACTCTGCAGCTTAGAAAGAACACTGGTCCTGAGCAGTACTCTCTCTAAGTCATGGAGTCTTGTGAGCAAACATTCTACTTTGTGAGCTACTGACATTAAGGTTGGGAGCTCCTGCATAAATTCGTTTGCTCTGGGGCCATTTTTTCCCCTAAGCTAAGACAAAAATGTGTGAGCTGGAGACTAAAAAACAGTGAGCTAGCTCATACTAACTCAGCTTAGAGGGAACCAGGTGTGGAATTCTAGTATGAGCTTCTTTGCATATTAGGCCACACACTCTGGATGTTCGCCAATCCTCCAAGAGCTTACACTAGGTCCTGTACTAAGAGCTCTTGGAGGATTGGCTACATCAGGAGTGTGCGGGCATAATATGCAAAGTAGCTCCTGCTAGAATTCCACTCCTGGAGGGAACACTGATCGTGAGCCAGTCCTCCCTAATGGTTGCTTCTGCCCTTTCCATTTTCCATTTTGCATTCTTCAAACCAAGATGTGACCCTGGAAACAGTATCCTCCATGTTGTCAAGTAATTGGATGTCAAAGTAATCAGTCTTTGATTTGAAACAAAGTATGATTTATTCGATAGTCCAAGGTTGAGCTGAGGATTGGAACTGATACATAGTAACAGTGAAAGGCATACTTAAAGGTGGCACATCAAAGCGTTTTCTAAACCAAGCTACATTCTCTAAACAAAGCTACATTCACGTGTGAAGATTCACACGGCAATCCCTTATCTCTTTGCGGTTTCCTTCCTTGGGGTCCTTCCAGGTTTCCTTCCCTGGGAACCTTCCGTGGAGGCGCTTTATCTTCAAAGGAGCAAATTCCTGCATTTGTTAGTAAAAGTGAGAAGTGCAAACTACCCCATAAATATCCCCTGCTTTGATGTGCCCATCTTGGCTTTGGTTAGTAACATTCATGAAGCTTTACAGATACATTCAATTGCAATATTTCATTAGCATTAGATTATTGAAAGAAAGATTCACATTCCTTGACACATGTCATATTTAGTAGGTATTTTTTTTTCTTGACTGCATATACATCTTGATCAAGTTGATCAAGGTCCTGATGGTTACTAGACTCTTGGGGGGGCAATTGGGGAAGGAGTGAGAGCAGGGCTCGCCCTGCCGCTAGGCAAACTAGGCCATTGCCTAGGGCACTGGCCTTCTGGAGGCACCAAATTGGGGACCCCCATGTGACTCGGTGATGTTATCTGTGCAGGGGGGTGCCAGAAGTTAGTCTTGCCTAGGTGCAAGACAGTCTAGGGCTGGTCCTAACCAAGAGGGTGGTCAAAGACTTGAATGTAACCCTCCGTATGAAAGGCTGTGTATGCTAGAATGCCACTTGCTTGGGGTTTCATAGCAGGGGCAGCTGCAATGTTGGTCGATTTCTCAAAAACAACTGGTTAGCCCATGTGGGAAATGAAAAGTGGAATGAGATGGATGCTAAGGTCCTAGGGTGCCAAAACACCTTGGGCCAACCTTGGATGGGTCACCATGTCAAGCAAATTTAAATGTGCGAGTCACTGTACCAAAACGGTTGCGGACCACTGCTCTAGAGGAGGTCATAACTGATTCTGCATGGGGGGAGGTGTCAAGACCCCAGTGATTCAGAGAACACAAACAGCCCACTTCATAAATGGTTGCTTATTTACTCATGACACTACTGTAGGCAGGACGGACCTTGCAAAGACTGAGGAGGCAGGCGTCTTGCCCCCTTATATACGGTTAACTTAAACCATTACATTTTCAAAAGGAAAGCGGGAAGCAAAAGGTGGGAAGCAGCAGTCCCTCCCCCCAAGCCTTTCCCAGACCCCTTTCTGCAGGTGCTTCTAATCTGTAGGGGTGACCTTGGTTTCCCTTAGCAACCTCTTAGACCAGTGTGAAGGAATTTAGATAACTTGTTACAGAGAGACAGGCCTAGCGGAAGCAGCAGAAGCGAGGAGATCAAAGTGAAAGTTCTTCAATCACAAAAAAAAAAGGCAAGGCACTTGACAGGGAGAGCTGTTTTCAGTGAGCTTTCTGCAAACTCAGCATAGAAGAAGAAGACTGCAGATTTATTCCCCGCTCTTCTCTCTGAATCAGAGACTCGGAGCAGCTTACAATCTCCTATATCTTCTTCCCCCACAACAGACACCCTGTGAGGTGAGTGGGACTGAGAGGGCTCTCACAGCAGCTGCCCTTTCAAGGACAAACTCTGCGAGAGCTATGGCTAACCCAAGGCCATTCCAGCAGCTGTAAGTAGAGGAGTGGGGAATTAAACCCGGCTCTCCCAGATAAGAGTCCACACACTTAACCACTACACCAAACTGATTATGTTCTTACTCCTACTGCGACTTCAAGGCCTTTCTTTCTGTTAGGGAAGGTAGGTGCTGTTAGAGGGAGCACAGGCACCCTTCCTGCACCAACATTCTGCCTCATGAAAGAGGCGATGGGCACCTCTTTGGAAACACTTCTGTACACCGAGAGTAATTAAAATGCAGAATTCACTGCCAGCTGATGTAGCGACCGCCGCAAGAATGCACAACTTTAGAAGGCGATTAGACAGATTCATGGAGGACGACTACAATACTGACTTTGAGAGACCAGTGGTCTGATTCAGTTTAAGACAGCTTCACGTGAGGGTAAACTGATGAACATCACACACACACCAGAAACCAAGTGACTTTCTCCTGTTGGAATTGAATGGTAGGATCCAGGACCCAATGTAAAACTCAGATTAATGTTATAAGTATCCATATATGGAAATAGGGTGATGAAGTTTTGTATGACACGGAAGTCCATAAGGTCCATGACATCACCAGTTAAATAACATCTCACTAAGGCACAGGATAAGACATTTTTCTCCTGCCCAGTTGAAAACTCTGAAAGGAAGCAGTGTAGTGTCGGGAGAGGTTTGTCTGTTCAACTAGAACTGGGGAAACCCAGGCTCTGCCCCCTATCCAGCCATAAAGTTGATTGGCCCAGCCATTCTAAGCCGAGCTGCCTTTCCAAATTCTTTTCAGCCTGTTGATTTCCATGGACTTAGAAGGCTGCCATAAGCAAAAGCAGCAGCCACCTGTTCAACTGAGGAACTGATTGAGCTGGCAGGAAGTTCTTCTGAATGTTTCAACCCCCCCCAAAATGATTTAATATCTATTCATCGGTTCTGGTCTGACCTTCTGGAGCAACAGAAACAACTCCGCTCCATCCTCCATATGTTGTTGTTGTTCAGTTGCACAGTCAAGTCCGACTCTTTGCGACCCCATGGACCAAGTCACGCCAGGCCCTCCTGTCTTCCACCATCCTCCGAAGTCTGCTCTAATTCATGTTTGCTACATCCGTAACACTGTCCAGCCACCTCATCTTTTGTCGTCCCCTCCTTCTTTTGCCTTCTGTCTTTCCCAGCATCAGGGTCTTCTCCAGTGAGTTCTTCCTTCTCATTTGGTGGCCAAAGCATTTGAGCTTCAGCTTCAGCATCTGACCTTCCAGTGAACAGTCTGGGTTGATTTCCCTTAGGACTGATTGATTTGATCTTCTTGCAGTCCAAGGGACTCTCAGGATTCTTCTCCTCTATATGACAGCCCTTCAAATACTTGACTACTTCACAGGGTTGTTGTGGGGGCAAACTGGAGAAAGGGGAAGCCACAAACTTGACCCTGGCCAAGAAAAAGAAAACAGAAAAAAAGAGATTTTGGAAGTGTGATTCTATTCACCTTTCACCAAGGGACCCAATGTGGCATAGTTAGGGTGCTCATGAGGTTTTCATTCAGCAAGGCTGGTCTATCATGCTTTTCAGCCATACCTTTGTCAACTACTTCTATCATCCATCAAACCGGCTGAATATGAATGACTAAGAAATACCTCATTGGCTAATTTTAGGTGGCTATTTCCCGGATCCCGCTCATTTTTTATTGTACGGCACAGGCAGTGATGGATTTTCAACCACCTGTCTTATTTTTACATGTTTCTGTGGCAGCATTTTCATTATTTCATTGCAAGTGTCATTTCATTATGTTAGCTGTCAGCATTTTCATGATGAACCCTGTTTTTCTGGGGATTATAATTATAACTCATCTGAAAGTACACCGAACAGGAATATAACATATGGTATTTCATCCTAGAAGGCACTTTCTGAACAAGTTTTCAAGATGTCTTCTTTCTTTCTTTTTTTTTTTTGCTCTTCGCACAGCAGATTATCTTAACTGTGTCATAAAATAGGAATACGAACAAAAAGGAATATTATTTCGGTGTGTTTCCTAACACAAGCAATTGAATAAATCATTTTGCTTAATTTCAGATGCATTCAATTACAAGGATGTGATTAGCACAAAAAAAAACCCCAAAACGATTCTAAACTTTCCAAATTTTGACATTTTTTTAAGAGTTTGAACCTTGGTATGAAAAATCGAAATGTGATAATTCTTCTGCTTCTCCTTTTGGAACAGGAAAAAAAGAAGGGTTTTTATTTTTTCCCCTCAGTTTTGTAATTGCACTTTCTCACACAATTAATAATAATGGTAACTGTGCTAGCAGGTCACAACCAACTCACGAGAGCTCCAGGGCCACGGGGAGTTTCAAGGGAAGAGGTATTCAGAGGCGGCTTGGTGTAGTGGTTATGTGTGCACTCTTATCTGGGAGAAACGGGTTTGATTCTGCACTCCTCCACTTGCAGCTGCTGATGTGACCTTGAGTCAGTCACAGGTTCTCACAGAACTGTTCCTCTCATGAGCAGCTTCTGTCAGAGCTCTCTCAGCCCCACCTACCTCACTGTGTCTGTTGTGGGGAAAAGAAGGAAAAGGAGATTGTGAGCCTTTGACTCATTAGCTGCCTGAAACTGCTTTGTTACTGAATAAAGATTTCTATGATTTAAGAAACGTAGAGCTTTGCCACTAATGATGACTGTGCAGTGCTCGATGTGAGGAAGCAATGCATTCCCTTGTGTCATGTTTAAAAGAGATATGAGCTGGTTTTCATATCCTGCGGTTCTCTATTCTAAAAAGCCTCCAAGTGGCTTACAATTGCCTTCCCTTCCGCTCCCCACAACAGGCACCCGGTGAGGTAGGTGGGGCTGAGAGAGTTCGGAGAGAACTGTGATGGGCCCAAGGTCATCCAGCAGGCTTCATGGGGAAGTGGAGCAGGGAATCAAATCCAGTTCTCCAGATTAGGCACCACCACTCTTAACCACTAGAAGCACGCAGTGACTGTAGATCGCTGTTCTTCAACCCCTGCAAAGAGCCACGCTAAATCTACCGTATGATTCTAATCCTCCATTCTTGAGGAAATCCGTTTAACATCCATAGAAGGCTTTTCTGGTTTTGTGTAGACCAGGGGTGTCGAAGTCATTTGTTATGAGGGCTGGATCTGACATAAATGAGACCTTGTTGGGCTGGGTCATGTCAGGTTGGGCCGAGCCATGACGAGCCGGGCCATGTGTGTACCTATTTAAGACTAGGCAGCAGAGATACAAATTTTACAAAGAACACAGACAAGCAAAAATATATTGTTTAAAAAATTAACGCATGCTTAAAATGTTAGCAGTCATTGGTCTTCAAGATGCTTTCTTTGTATCTCTCCCATGGGATCCAGGGAACTGGGCAAAAGAAGCTCTGGCTCTTTCCTTCCTTTCTCAGGGGGAGAGCCTCAGCCAATAGAAGGAAGAGAGGCTTGGCTCAGTAGCTCTGCTGTGTGATTGAGAGAGCCTGGCAAAGCAAGCTCTCCTCTTTTCCCTAAGGCAGTAGCCTCAGTCAATGGAGAAAGTAGAGGTTTTGCTCTGTAGCTCCTGTGCAATTGAGCAAGCCTTGCAAAGCAAGCTGTGATGCAGAAGGGAGCAGACAACAGCCAGTTGCTCGGGAGCCTGGTAGGAGCCCTCCAGGGCCTGATTCGGTCCCTGAACTGCATGTTTGACACCTCTGGACAGAATCCAAAGAGTTAACATCCAACATGGTTTGTGTTTCTGATGGAAACCTGTTCCCAGCCCACACACACACACACACACTTACTCCAGAGATTATTTTTTTTATTCTTTCCAGTTTAATACATGGGCTTGTCTTCATCATTTTATCTTCCTGTCACTGTTGGTACTTTCTTTGGCTCTCTTTTTTTATTCTCCTTTCCCAAAATTTGTTTTTAAATGAGCAGTTAGTAGTATACCACGCAGTCAACAATGTATCAATGTCACCTTCAAAAGGCCTATTATACAGAACATTACAAGCCACCGAACAAAAAGAGGATGTTCGACATCTTCTGGATCCCTCTATCATTTTGAAAGCAAGACAGATGGCGCATACAAGAACACTCCTTTGCCTCAAATATTTACAGCTCTTCTCAGGCCCGAGGAGAAGCCTTTTCTCTGATGTGCTAGGATTCAAAGAAACGCTGAAAGGGGTATGTTCTCAAATAGGTAAATGCCCGCCTCCACACAGACACAGTACCATAATATTCTGAGGAAGTGCAATTTAGGGATAAGTGAAAGCCCTGACCCCACTGATGGACCTCTTGATGGCACCTGGGTTTTTTGGCTACTTGTGTGACAGAGTGTTGGATTGGATGGGCCATTGGCCTGATCCAACATGGCTTCTCTTATGTTCTTACTTTTTTAAGAACACAAGAAGAGCCCTGCTGGATCAGACCAACGGTCCATCTAGTCCAGGATCCTGTTTCACACAGTGCCAACCAGCTACAGTGGAGGGTCAACAAGCTGGACACAGAGGCCGCAGTCAAAGGGCTTTGCCATTTTGGTGTTACTATAAAAAGTCTGCCACGGAAACGTGAAAGCAACGTCACCCCAGAGTTGGAAACGACTGGTGCTTGCACAGGGGACTACCTTGACCTTTTTATATGCTGAATTGCTCTTGTGTCCTGAGAATATGGTGGAGGGTGAACTGTGCCTGCCTTGCTCTGTCTGTGTAACAATTATCGGTATTTGTTTCTGCCCAGTGAGCTGCCGTCTCAAGGCCATCTTATCTCATTCCAGAGCCAGCTCAAACTGCTTATTGTTTAGGCAGCAGGGGTGTCAAACCCATTTGGAATAAGGGCCAGATCTGATATAAATGAGACCTTGTTGGGCCGGGCCATGTGTGTCATAAAATTTAATATCAGATAGTGGAGATATAAACTTTATAAAGGACACAGACAAACACAATTAAAGTTTTTTGTATCTCTCCTGTGTGATTGAGGGAACTGGGCAAAGAAAGCGCTGGCTCTTCCCCTCCTTCCCCAAGGGATGAGTGGGTGGAACCTCAGCCAACAGAAAGAAAAGAGGCTTGGCTCGGTAGCTCTGCTGCGCTATTAAGAGAGCCTGGCAAAGCAAGCTCTCCCTCCCCTCCCTCCTCCCCAAGGGAGGAGCCTCAGCCGATGGAGAAAATAGAGGCTTTGCTCTGTAGCTCCTGTACAATTGAACAAGTCTGGCAAATCAAGCTACAACACAGAAGGAAGCAAGAGAAAGGAAGCAGACTTGCTCAAGGGCCTGAAACTCTCCGGGGGGCTGATTTGGCCCCCGGGCTGCATGTTTGACATCCCTGGGTTTAGGGGAAGAAAAGTGTTGGTGTGAATCAATTTGTATTGCTTTGCACAGGCTTTAGCACTGTACAATTCGGCGGGCTGCGTATCAGCCTTAGGGAGGGTGTAAAGTACTGGCCACCTCACTGGTGAGTCAGTTCTGACACAATTGTGTATTGCTAGTGTTTCTATCTATCTATCAAGAAAGCCAGCTTTCTCACAACACTGGCAGCTTTCTTTAATTGAGGATAGTCCCAGAGCTGACAGCCACAGCTTTCCTCTGATGTTGTCTCCAAGTTCTGGTATTCAGAGGCATCCTGCCTCCATGAAGTAAGGGTTTCTTTCTTGATTCTTTACTTCATTTATATCCAACGTTTCTTCCCCATGAGAATGTGTGACAGGTCCAAAGTCATCTACCAAGCTTCCTTGGGGAAGTGGGGACTTAAGCCTGGATCTCCCAGAGCCTAGTCTGACGTTCAAAACACTAATAAGGTTACTCTGTAAAAAATGGTTCCAAAAATTACTTGCTTAGGGACTGTGGTCAGCACTACTGTGTACAGCTTGTAGGGATGGGCACGAACCAGCCTCCCCCGAATATTTGCTGGACTTTTGTCTGGTTCAGTTTGGGCCATTGAAACCTGACGGCGGAGCTGTGCAGGTTCGCAGATGACCTGTTAGATTTAAATGGATGCAAGCCATTAAACCCATTGGTTTTGCTCCCTCACTTCCAAGCGGGGGAAACAAAATGGATGGGTTAAATAGCCCGACAGATACCATCCAACCCTGAACTCCCGCAAGGATTTGAACTGCTAAAAGAGGTGGGGTTCCTAAAATTCAGAGCTTTTCTTCTGGGAAATGAAGGAGAAACACATAGGTGCACCTCATGAACTCTTAAACTTTTTTTTTTTTTTTTTAGAATTTTGTTTGCAAAAAGAGGTTCCAGAAATCTGTTACGCCATGTTCCCCCAGGGGAAAAAAAAGCCATGCTATGATCTGTCTCTCTTTTCAGGCTAGAGAAATACATTGATCCTTAAATGAATTAAAGATAATCAAAGGGAGGTGGGGTTTTTTGTATGGCAGGGAGTCTAAAAACTATAGACTATGAACTATCTCTACTGCTCGTAGCCCTGCTTAAAGGAATTTGTTTCTGTTGGGGATGGAGGAGTGAGACTGGGGAGGTGAACTGCTCATTAGGGTCTAGTAACTTACAACCTGTGCCAGCCAGGTAAATTCTATCTCCCCTTGTCAGAATGGAGGTGCAGAGCTTTCTTTTGGAGTCAGAAACTCCTTTGCATATTAGGCCACACACCCCTGATATAGACAGTCCTCCAAGAGAACATAAGAACATAAAAGAAGCCATGTTGGATCAGGCCAATGGCCCATCCAGTCCAACTCTCTGTGTCACACAGTGGCCAATATCTGTGTGTGTGTGTATGTGTATACACATACATATACACACATACACACACACGCAAACACACACATATATATACTGTGGCTAATAGCCACTGATGGACCGCTGCTCCATATACTTATCCAGTCCCCTCTTAAAGCTGTCTATGCTTGTAGCTGCCACCACCTCCTGTGGCAGTGAATTCCATATGTTAATCACCCTTTGGGTGAAGAAGTACTTCCTTTTATCCGTTTTAACCTGACTGCTCAGCAATTTGATTGAATGCCCACGAGTTCTTGTATTGTGAGAAAGGGAGAAAAGGACTTCTGTCTCTACTTTCTCCATCCCATGCATAATCTTGTAAACCTCTGTCATGTCACCCCGCAGTCGACGTTTCTCCAAGCTAAAGAGCCCCAAGCATTTTAACCTTTCTTCATAGGGAAAGTGTTCCAAACCTTTAATCATTCTAGTTGCCCTTTTCTGGACTTTTCCCAATGCTATAATACCCTTTTTGAGGTGCAGTGACCAGAATTGTATACAGTATTACAAATGAGACCACACCATCGATTTATACAGGGGCATTATGATACTGGCTGATTTGTTTTCAATTCCCCTCCTAATAATTCCCAGCATGGCATTGGCCTTTTTTATTACTGTAAGAACTTACAGTAGGCCCTGAACTTAAAGCCCTGTAAGCTCTTGGATGATTGGCTATATCAGCAGGGTATGGCTTAATATGCAAAGGAGCTCCTGCTACAAAAAAAGCCCTGTGGAGGTGTGTGAGGGGCCCCATTTTACCACAAAAGCCATTTCTACATTTAAAAGAAAATATTGTAATTGGGATTTAGTGAGATGCAATTAACAATGGGGAAACTGTACATCTCATGAAGAAAACGTAGATGCAAGAAACAGAACATGCCACCAAAATAATCACCCCCAAAAAGTGAAATAAGAATGGAGATTTCCAGAATTGTCATGCGCTCTCTGGAACAAACAAAAATTGTGTTTTAGCTGTGAACAGTGTATTAATTGTGAACAATACCAAGACCACATGCCATTGAAGAAGAAGACTGCAGATTTATACCCTGCCCTTCTCTCTGAATCAGAGACTCTGAGCGGCTTACAATCTCCTATATCTTCTCCTCCCACAACAGACACCCTGTGAGGTGGATGGGGCTCAGAGGGCTCTCCTAAAAGCTGCCCTTTCAAGTACAGCTCCTATGAGAGCTATGGCTAAGCCAAGACCATTCCAGCAGCTGCAAGTGGAGGAATGAGGAATCAAACCCGGTTCTCCCAGATAAGAGTCCACACACTTAACCACTACACCAAACTAGCAGGACCAAGGAGCAGCAAGCAAACCCATATGCGATTCAGAAAAGCAGAAGTCTGGATTTTACTGTGGGTTTTGCAATCTGAAAGAAGGCAGGCATTGAGCATGCGAAGGACAATCTGTTAGCAGTTTGAGCAAGAAAAAAAAGATGCAGCAACAAAAGACGTTGGGCTAAAATTGGAGAGCTTATTAAATACAGGGATACCACCAAGAACTGCTGGCTAAAAGCACTGCAGGGCTTCCCTCTTACCAGCTGGTTTGATTGATCCCCAGTGCAACTGATAGCAGTGCTGCAACTCCCTTTTCTGACAGGCTGTTAGGGTTGCCAAGTCCCCTGCGGCCTTCGGCAGGGGACGGTTTTTGCGTGCACAACGTGCACATGACGCGATGACATAACTTGGAAGTGATGTCATTGTGCTGGTGATGTCACGTGACGGCTGCTCTAGGAGCATCTGGGAAAACTCTATGGTTTTCCAGGATGCTCTAGCGATTTGGGAGGGAAAACTCTAGGGTACCATAGAGTTTTCCTCCCAAAGTTACAGAGTCCGAGGAAACCATGGTGTTTTCCAGAACCCTCCTGGAACGGCCAGCGCATGATGCTGCTGGCATGATGACATCACTTCCAAGTTGGGGGAGGATCCCATTGGGCCAGCGGGTTGGGAACTTCAAGGGCAGGAGAACCCCCGTCCAGTCTGGGAATTTAGCAGCCCTACAGGCTGCCATGATCGGAACAGAAATGAAGGCACTTGGGTGCAGCTGCCCAAATTCTCAGTCTAGGGCCCTCAAGGCCGGGGCTGGCTCTGCCAGTAAGCAAACTAGGCAATTGCTTATGGCACTGGCCTTTTGGGGGCACCAATTTGGGCACCCCAAGGGGCCTTGGTGATGCTATCAGTGCGGGGCAGGCAGGGGGTGGCAGACCATCTAGGCACAGCCCTGCTCAGGGTGTTATCATTGTTTCTATGACCAAGTTTACGAAGGCTCGCAACATAAAGGCACCAACTTTATTCTGTGCTTTAGCTCTAGCTCTACTTCCCAATTAATGATTACATTGTTTGATTTTCTTAAAATATAATTTCCCAACAGGAAGTTTCCAGCAGTGCTGGGCAGAAGAAAACCTGAGCCCTTGCAACAGCAAGAGATGATTTATTCATTCCTTTGATGTGCATCTCTAAAGGAGCAGGCTGTACCAACTCACCAAACGTTTGGGCTATGGGTAATCCAGCAGCAAGAAAGCTGACAGTTATCGGGCTCCAGTCTGCTGCATACACTGAGGATGTCCTCAGCAGGACATCCTCAGTTTTGACCTTATTGTTTGACGCTTCCTTATAATAAGCAGGTTCTAATTGCAGCCGACTTTATCCTTTCTCTTTGCATAACAAAAATAAATAGTCAGAGCTGCAGTACAACTCGGGAGAAAGTTGGTCCAGATCTTAAGTTTTCTGAGTCACGATATTGCTTCAGGTAAATGCTAGGAGTGTGCATAATGAAATTTCAGAGACAAACAGAGAAATTGCTGGTTTGGATTATTCCCATGGTTTTCTGGAGTTGTATCCTGGAATGCCCAGTCTAGCCTTATCTTATCAGATTTCAGAAGTTAAGCTTGGTTAGTGGTTGGATGGGAGACCTCCAGAGAATACCAGGGTTGTGACATGGCAGTAGGCAATGGTGAATCACCACTAGAATCAGAGTTGGAAGGGACCCCCGGGTCATCTAGTCCAACTCCATGCACAATGCAGGAACTTCACAAATACCTTTCCCTAAGTTCACAGGAACGGCATTCCTGTCAGATGGCCATCTAACTTCTGAACATCTCTTGCCTTCAAAACCCTACAGTGTCGCCATAAGTCAGCTGTGACTTGACAACATTTTCCAACACCACCAACACAAATCCAAGATGGCCTCCCAAAACAATAATGTTCCATCTTCAGGCAGCCTATGCTCGTGTTTTATTTGGTTATCCTGATTTCCCAGGCAATGCAATTTCTCCCTTTCGGTTGCAAGACAAGAGCACGGAGTGCTTCCAGACAATCACTTTTGGAGACAAGCTACAGACAGCTATCGTTCCCTTTCCCTCCCTCCTTTGGGGAAGGGGTAGTCCCTTTTGTCCTTTGCAACTGCCTATGGCTGGGAAAAACAGGGCTGGAGCCACCCCGCTCAGGGGCTCATAGAATTTCTGCCTTTGGCACAACCGGCTCAAAACTTCCAAGGTCTTTTTTAAGGCAGGCAGCTCTCGCTTTGATGCACCTTTGGTGTCACAGCCACTTCATTCCTCCTGAAATATCTGCGTTAAGAGCTAATGAAAGTGCAATTTCAGTCACTGGGGTCACCAAGGCCAGCCCTAGACTGTCTGGCACCCTTGGCAAGGCTAACTTCTGGTGCCCTCCCCCGCACTGGTAACATCATCAAGTCACATGGGGGCACCCAATTTGGTGCCCCCAGAAGGCCAGCGCCCTAGACTATCACCTAGTTTGCCTATAGCAGGTCTGGCCCCGGGCATCACCTTGTTCAGGGGCTTGTAGAATTCCTCCCGTTACCTCAGTTTGCTTGAAACTTGGTGCTTCTTTACAAGACAGCCAGCAATCGCTTTCAATGGAGGCCTAGGTCACACATATTGCCAAGGTGGCATTTTTTTTTTATCTTCATCAATCTCGGTAGCTAGCTCCCGTCCTATCTCGCTTGCACAGCAGTCCTTGCAACGGTCACCTCCAGATAGGGTTGCCAAGTCCAATTCAAGAAATATCTGGGGGCTTTGGGGGTGGAGCCAGGAGACTTTGGGGGTGGAGCCAGGAGACATTAGGGGTGAAGCCAAGATCAAGGCTGTGACAAGCATAACTGAACTCCAAAGGGAGTTCTGGCCATCACATTTCAAGGGACGGCACACCTTTTCAATTCCTTCCTTCCATAGGAAATAATGAAGGATAGGGGCATCTTCTTTTGGGGCTCATAGAATTGGACCCCCTGGTCCAATCTTTTTGAAACTTAGTGGGTATTTTGGGGAGAGGCACTAGATGCTATACTGAAAATTTGGTGCCCCTACCCTAAAAAACAGCCCCCTTGGAGCCTCATATACCCCTGGATCAATTCTCCATGATTTTCTATGGGAATAAATCTTCATAGGGAATAACAGAGTTCCCAGCAGGCATTTCCCTCCCCTCCCCCCGCTTTATGACGACCCTGAAGCGGGGGGAGGGCCTCCAAACCAGGGGATCCCCTGCCCCCACCTGGTGATTGGCAACCCTACCTCCAGAATAGACTACTGTAACTCGCTCTATGCTGGCCTACCCTAGAGTCTGATCCGGAAGCTCCAACGGGTTCAGAATGCGACAGCGCGAGTCCTGTCAAGAACACCATGGACGGCACATATTCCACCTGTGCTGCGCCAGCTACACTGGTTGCTGGTTGAGTATGGGGTAAGATTCAAGGTTTCAGTTATGACCTTTAAGGCCTTGAACGGTCTGTGACCGATGTATCTACGGGACCGCCTCCTCCACTATGTCCCTGGAGAAGCGTTGCGCTCCAGTAGCTGAAATCTGCTGTTGAACCCTGGCCCGAAAGAGGTCTGGCTGCCCTCAATAAGGGTCAGGGCTTTTTCAGTCCCGGCCCCAACTTGGTGGAACGCTCTGCCAGAAGACATCAGGACCCTGCGGGATCTTTTACAGTTTCGCAGGGCCTGTAAGGCAGAGATGTTCTGCCAAGCCTTTGCATAAGGAGAGCGGCGGTTGCCATGCTGGCACCTTTCTCTCTCCACCCCTCTTGGGGGGATCCCCCCACCCCTGACATAATGTACTGACTAAGAGCACTTTAAAGACACCATCAGGGTTTGTGATTTTTTTACTGTAATTGATTCTATCTATCTATCTATCTATCTATCTATCTATCTATCTATCTATCTATCTATCAACTATCATCATCCATCATCCATCATCATCCATCCATCTATCTATCTATCTATCTATCTATCTATCTATCTATCTATCTATCTATCTATCTATCTATCTATCTATCATCTATCATCATCCATCATCCATCCATCCATCCTTCCATCCTTCCATCCATCCATCCATCCATCCATCCATCCATCCATCCATCCATCCATCCATCCATCCATCTATCTATCTATCTATCTATCTATCTATCTATCTATCTATCTATCTATCTATCTATCTATCTATCTATCTATCATCTATCATCTATCATCATCCATCCATCCATCCATCCATCCATCCATCCATCCATCCATCCATCCATCCATCCATCCATCCATCCATCCATCCATCCATCCATCCATCCATCCATCCATCCATCTATCTATCTATCTATCTATCTATCTATCTATCTATCTATCTATCTATCTATCTATCTATCTATCTATCTATCTATCTATCTATCTATAGATATAGATATATTTTTTACTGTTGTACATTGTCCTGAGCCTGGCACTAGCCGGGATAGGGTGATTCATTAAATGTAATTAATCATCATCATCATCTTCACCCTGTTGTAATTTTAGTGTCCTGTGGTTGAAAAAAGCCACAGAAGCCCTCCCCCCCAAAAAAAATCCTCCATAGGAAGTCATGGCAGACTGATGGGAAGGGACAGGGAGGGGAATTCTGCAAAAGAAACCACTTCCACATTGGAAAAAGAAACAAACATACCACTACAAGGAAGGATGGCAAATATAGAGTTTCCAGTGGAAAAATAAGAAAAAAAAATATTGTCACTCAGTCATTCAAAGATGCACACAGATTTTGTTTCATTTTAAATACCATCACGCAGGGCTTTTTTTGTAGTGGGAACTCCTTTGCATATTAGGCCACACACCCCTAATGTAGCCAATCCTCCAAGAGCTTACAGGGCTCTTAACACAGGGCCTACTGTAAACCCCAGGAGGATTGGCTACATCTTTATTTTTATTTTATTTATTTCATTCGATTTATATCCCGCCCTACCCCACCGAAGCGGGCTCAGGGTGGGCTCATGGGGGTGTGGTCTCATATGCAAAGGAGTTCCTGCTACCAAGAAAGCCCTGCCATAGCCAGTCGATGCTTTCTTGTTGGGCTACCACTTGACCACCATTTTAGGAATCAGTAAAGAGAAGTGTGACTCTACAGAGCAAGGATGTCAAACATACAGTTCAGGGGCCAAATTAGGCCCCCGGAGGGCTCCTAGCAGGCCCCCAAGCAACTGGCTGTCATCTGCTTCCTTCTCGCTCTCTCTCTTGATACCTTCTGCATAACAGCTTGCTTTGCAAGGCTTGCTTAATTGCTCAGGAGCTACAGAGTAAAATCTCTGTTTTCTCCATTGGCTGAGGCTCCGCCCCCAGTCTTCTGGGGAAGGAAGGAAAGAGTCAGAGCTTCCTTTGTCCAGTTCCCTGGATCCCATGGGAGAAATACAAAGAAAGCATCCTTAAGACCAATGAGTGCTAACACTTTAAGCATGTTTTAAGTTTTTTAATATATATATTTGTGTTTGTGTTCTTTATAAAATTTATATTTCCGCTACTTAATCTTAAATAGGTACACTCATGGCCCGATCCAACATGGCTTGGCTCAACCCAACATGGCCCAGTCCCTCAAGGTTTCATTTATGTCAGATCCGGCCCTCATAACAAATGAGTTTGACACCCCGGCTATAGAGTGTCACCCATTTTGTGGGTCTGTAAAATCGAACTCCCCCCCCCCGCCCCCCTTTGTTCAATCTGCTGGAAAATTTGGGGAGTCTACAGATTACACAGAGGGATCACTCCATAACTGAACTTCAAGAGCCAGTTTGGTGTAGTGGTTAAGTGAATGGACTCTTATCTGGGAGAACCAAGTTTGATTCCCCACTCCTCCACTTGCAGCTGCTGGAATGGCCTTGGGTCAGCCATGCTCTGGCAGAGGTTGTCCTTGAAAGGGCAACTGCTGTGAGAGCCCTCTCAGCCCCACCCACCTCGCAGGGTGTCTGTTGTGGGGGGAGAAGACATGGGAGATTGTAAGCCGCTCTGAGTCTCTGATTCAGAGAGAAGGGCGGGGTATAAATCTGCAATTCTTCTTCTTCTTAAATGTCATGACAACTAAAATTCCTGCGCAAACAAAAAGGCTTGGCTTTCTAAAAATACTTTCTGGGTGCCGGAAAAGCTACTGGCAGGTGCCATGGCACTTGTGGAAACCTCCCATTCAACTCATTCTAGTCATGAAGGAAACCAGGGCTTTTTTTTGTAGCAGGAACTCCTTTGCATATTAGGCCACACACCCTGTACGAAGAGCCCTGTAATCTACAAAAAAACCCAAAACCCTGAAGGAAACAATCGATAAAAAATTCAAAACCAGCCTCTGTCCTGTTCTCTCTTATTGTCAAGAACATCTGGCAATGGGGCAGAGGGATGGGAAAGTGGTCCTTGGGCCCTGTGGGGGTGTTTCTCCCTCCAAGCCAGGGAGCTCCTGGTCCCACCTGTTTCGGACAAGATGCATCTAGCATCTACCAGCAAATGAGAGTTCAGATTCCCTTAACTCCTCCGATATTTCTGTCCTCTTTGTCCTCACCTCACATGCCCTTGTATTCCACAGCACGAAGCCTGCTCGAAGAATTGCACCTTCGCCGAACAAAACACACGAGATAATTGTCGCTTCCTGTCCTTACTGCGGAGCTGAGCCGAATGTCCCCCTACGTTCACCTTTCATCTCGAAAAGTAGCAATTTCAGGCGGCCCACCCACCCCCTTAATCCCTTTGTGCCTGTTCACATTTTGCGCACTGACATTGTTGCTCCCTTCTGTTGCTATTGCAGAGCAATTCCCCCCCCCCCGTGACCCATTTCCCAGGGCTGTAGCTGGGGTTTTAAAAGCTGGGGGGGGGCATTATAAAACATCAGGGGGCCCCCTTTCCCAACCACTGCAGGGCTTGCCGCTTCTCAGAAGCTTTCTGGGGCAGGGGCAAAAGCTGGAGGCTCTGAATGTGGCCAAGGCAAGGCAGCCAACCCTAAAACTTTGGAGTCAAGAAGCGACTGCGTCTTGTGTGCAAGAAGGGTTTTTTTCCTTCCGCCTCCCCACCCCCAGTGCTATACAGCCAGCAGCTCCAACCGTCCCCCTTCCCAGCCTTTTTCATGTGGCTTCCTCCACTTCCTGCACCTCTGCCTCCTTCCTCTCCAGCTGCTGCTTTTGCTGCTGCGGTGCACTGTTTCCTTCTCAGCTCTCCATGGATGATGCTTTGCCAGTTCAGCCATGGCAAAAAAAAGTGTGTGGGGGGGAAGCAAGCTACACCCTGGAGGGTTCCCTGGGAGTCGGGGGGGGGCTTGCCTGAAAGTCAGGGGGCAGTGCCCCCACAGCCCCCCTTGTGGCTACAGGCCTGCCATTTCCTCCTCAAGTGATTCTGACCAATCAAGAATCAGATACTAGAAGCGATGGTACCAGGGCTGGCCCTAGACTGTCTGGAAACCTAAAGGTCACGGTCGTCCCCTGTGCAAGCACCAGTCGTTTCCGACTCTGGGGTGGCGTTGCTTTCACGACGTTTTCACGGCAGACTTTTTTACGGGGTGGTTTGCCATGGCCTTCCCCAGTCTGGCGAACTAGGCGAGACTAATTTCGGATGCCCCCTCCCGCACTGATAACGTCACCGAGTCACATGGGCGGCACCCAGTTTGGCGCCCCCAGGAGGCCCGAGGCAATTGCCTAGTTTGCCTAGCAGCAGGGCCGACCTTGAACGGTACCCCATTGCTATATGGTGGTGGAAAGTGCAGTCAGATCGCAGCTGACTTATTATGGGGTTTTCAAGGCCAGAGATGTTCAGAGGTGGTTTACTATTGCCTTTGCCTCATGCTCCTGGTATTCCTTGGAGGTCTCCCATCCAAATACTATGTCAGGCTGGACCCTGCTTAGCTTCTGAGATCTGATAAGAGCAGGCAAGTCTCCAGTATCCAGATCTCATCAGGTCACAGAAGCTAAGCAGGCCCATTGCTATATAACCATCCCAACTTATTTATTTATTATATAAGTTTATATAAAATTCCGCTTTTAGTGCTATGTGTGACACAGAGTGTTGGACTGGATGGACCATTGGTCTGATCCAACATGGCTTCTCTTATGTTCTTATGTCAGGGGCAGTGATGATCTGTATTCTTGGTGCTTGGGGGGGTGGCGGCACATTGTGAGGACTTCTAGTGTCCTGGCCTCTCTGGTGGACCTCCTGATGGCACTTGAGGTTTTTTTGGCCACTGTGTGACACAGAGTGTTGGACTGGATGGGCCATTGGTCTGATCCAACATGGCTTCTCTTATGTTCTTATGTCAGGGGCAGTAATGCTCTGTATTCTTGGTGCTTGGGGGGGCGGAGGCACATTGTGAGGACTTCTAGTGTCCTGGCCCCTCTGGTGGACCTCCTGATGGCACTTGGGTTTTTCTTGGCCACTGTGTGACACAGAGTGATGGACTGGATGGGCCATTGGCCTGATCCAACATGGCTTCTCTTATGTTCTTATGTCAGGGGCAGTAATGCTCTGTATTCTTGGTGCTTGGGGGCACAAAGTGTGAGGACTTCTAGTGTCCTGGCAACCACTGGTGGACCTCCTGATGGCATTTGGGTTTTTTTGGCCACTGTGTGACACAGAGTGTTGGACTGGATGGGCCGCTGGCCTGATCCAACATGGCTTCTCTTATGTTCTTATGCCACCCCTGCAAGGCAGATAACACATAAAAACATAAAAAAATCAATAAAAATAAAAGTTTAACATCAATAAATCTGTATAAAATGTCTTTAAAACACAGGATTTCTAGCTGGAAGCATTGGACTCCAACTTCATAAAATGGGCTACATAAGATGGAAGATGGTACTTCAACAGTATCAGCGGTGTCAGGGGGAGGGGGCTAAGATCTTCCTGGACACCCAGGTACCTCAACCAAAGCCCTGGTGAAACAGCTCCATTTTACAGGCCCTGTGAAATGGCAATAAATCCTGCACAGGAATGCAGTTCCAGCTGACTTGGTGTCAGGGTGTGTGGCTTAATATGCAAATGAGCTCCGACTGGCCTTTTTCTACAAAAACGCCCTGTGTGAAACAACGGTGATGTCAGGGGATGTGGCCTAATATGCAAATGCGTTTCTGGTGGGGTTTTTGCTACAAAAAAAGCCCTGAGTAGAGCACTTCTGCAGCCCCGTTGGTTGTGTCCCCACCAGATGGCTGGTGCAGTTGTGATGCTGAGAAGAACACGCATGAAACGTGCCCCCCCCCCCAGGTTTCATTCTAGCCCCTATACAAACTAATTAGTCAAAATGACAATTTATCGGAAATCAGTACATTGTGCTCAGAGTGAACGGTTCACACAATAGATGAGCTCAGGAAAATGGCTTACTTAAAAATTGCCAACCTAACTGAGCAAGACAAATTATAATTGATTCTGTGTACTTTGGCTGAGCGGATCCGTCCCACTCCCTGGCCTGCTTGTTCCCTCTTTCTTTCTGTCCGATAATCAGTAAAATCTGTCTCAGGTAGAATGAAGAATAAAGGCAATATTTCACTGAACTAACTTTCATTAAATGGATGATGGGAACAGCATTCATGTGCGATGGAACTCTTCCCCCCCCCGCCCCCCTGGCCTCTGTTTCTTTAGAAAGTACGGTATTCACAATCCTAGCTGATTTAAAGAACTTACAATTTTCACAAACGGTTTCCATAGAGGGACCAAAAACACCCCTCCAGCTTTCAGCAATTTCTCAGCAGTCCTTGTGGAAGATTTGCTTACCTGTTTCTATTTTCCCTCATAATCGGCAACAGTGCTTGTGACGCTTCCCAAATTATCTTAACCAGGGCTTTTTTTATTGAGCAGGAATGCAGTTCTGGCTGGCTTGGCATCAGTGGGTGTGGCCTAGTATGCAAATGAGTTCCTGCTGGTCTTTTTTCTACAAAAAAAAAGCCCTGTGTGAAAAACTGTTGCTATCAGAGGTGTGGTCTAATATGCCCTGATCTTAACGGAATTTTCATAGTTAAAATACCCCATACTCCCTATGTGTGTCTCCAACAGGCTTCTTCAAAGGAATCTATAATATACGGGGCTTTTTTTAAAGAGAAAGCCCAGCAGGGCATCATTTGCATACTAGGCCACACCCCCTGATGTCACAATTGTTCCACACAGGGCTTTTTTGGTAGAAAAAGCCCAGCAGGAACTTGTTTGCATATTAGGCCACACCCCCTGGTGTCACAATTGTTTCACCAAGGGCTTTTTTTTGAAAAAAGCACAGTAGGGACTCATTTGCATATTGGAACACACCCCCTGACACCAAGCCAGCCAGAATTGCATTCCTGTGTATTCCTGCACAAAAAAAGACCTGCATGCAAGGAGATTCAAGGGAGTTCATTAAACACCGTGTGATTTTCTGGGCTACAATACTCTAGGGCGGGGGTGTCAAGCATGTGGCCCATGGGTTGGTTCAGGCTCCCGGGGGGCTCCTATCAGAACCATGAGCAACTCACTGTTGTCTGTTTCCTTCTCTCTCTCTCTTGCTTCCTTCTGCATCACAGCTTTATTTGCCAGGCTTGCTCAGTCCAGCCACAGAGTGGAAATGTTCATACTGTTTTAGTTTTCTGTGAATTTTGTCTTTGTTTTTGTATTTGACATGGAACTATAACCTGAATGACTACTCTCTCCGAATATTGTACTTGAGCTTCAAATTTAAAATAAAGCTTGATTTAAAAAAAAAGCCACAGAGTAAAGCCTCTATTTTCTCCAAAAACTCATAATGCCCAGACATATCATATTTTCCTCTGGGTCTTAGGCTCAAAGCATTGGCCATGAGATTTCTGTAATGAATGTGAGTAAATCCAAAGTAAGTTTGCAGCCAACAGATACACACCTGTACAGCACCTATAGCATACTCAAGAGTGCTACAGCACAGACATTGTCTCCAGATTTTGATGCAATAATTCAAAGCAAGAGGTGTCAGTTATCACAGACTGTTAAATAAACAAAATATTGCAAAAGTGCTAATCTTTTATTTATTTTATTATATTTATATCCCATCCTCCACTATTGGGCTCAGGGCGGCTAACAACAGTTCACACAAGAGCAAATGTTACAATAAAATCATAAAAATTATTAAAACATCTTAACATATACAATTTTAGTCCCTAGTTGTTGTTGTTGTTAATTCTTGTTAGTGCTGTTTGCTTTCTTGTTAGCACTGTTTGCTGTAGTGTCATTAGGTGTTATTAAACGCCTTATCTTTCTGTCTAGGGTCGGGATAGATATTGATGCTGTGGGGTGGTGAAGTACTGGATGCCTCCATTAGTTGTTAAAAGCCTATTTAAACAGAACTGTCTTGTAGGCCCTGTGGAATTGTGGCAAGTCCTGCAGGGCCCTGATGTTTTCAGGGAGAGCATTTCAGAGGGTAGGGGCTGCCACCGAAAAGGCTCTTGCCCTAATGATGGACAGTCGAACATCCTCCAGCCTGGGGATCATTAAAAGGTTTTGGGAACTTGATTGTAGTGCTCTCTGAAGCTCATGTTGGGAAAGGTGGTCCCAGAGGTAGGCGGGTCCCGGACCACATAGGGCTTTGAAGGTCATCACCAGCACCTTGAAGCAGGGCCGGATCTACATGTTTTTTGAGGGGGGGAAAAATTTAAAAAAATTATGCCCCCTTATGGGCCATTCTATCTTATGGTCCCATAGAATACAATGAACTTCATACCCAATTTGCCCCCCCCCCCCACGTCGGCGCCTGGGGCAAGGATCCCCTCTGCTCCCCCTAGATCTGGACCTGCCTTGAAGTGAGCCCGGAATGCCGCAGGCAACCAGTGCAACATCTCCAGCATTGTGTTTAATTGTGTTTGTCTGCGTGCTACTTGGCATTACATTTTACAACACATATGGCCTGGCCAACAAGGTCTCATTTATGTCAGATCCAACCCTCATAACAAATGAGTTTGACAACCCTACTCTAGGGATCTCTTGAAGAAGTAATATGGTACATATGGAGTCTCCCAATGATCTTGGGAAACTATTAGCCCTTCCCACCCCCAAAACAAGCAGGAGAGCACCATACATGTCTTCAGGGAAGTCCAACATCTCTACATAGAGGCAGGCAATGGCAGTCCAACATCTCTGCACAATGGTAAGCTACCTCTCTTGCCTTGAAAACCTGATGGGATCACCATAAGTTGACAAAGACTTGACAGCATAAGTTGACTCAGACTTGACAGCATAAGTTGACTCAGACTTGACAGTTTCCACCAGCGCACTACATCTTCATCCTGCTCTTTCCTCCCATTTAATGGGAAACAAATAAGTGTACATAAGATTGACATCATACTCGATCCAAAACTGCAGTTGCATTTATTTTTCTAACTCATCCTGGTGTGCTATCACATACTATTTGTCTTCCTACGGGTGAACATTAGCCATGGGTGCTAATTCAGCTATGGATCTGGCTGATATGGGGGGGGGGAATAAAACAGGGTCTCCCTGAATACCGAATAATTGCAGATATCAGACAGTTTGAGCTATTCCATAAGATGGGCCTTAAATAAATAATGGCCTTGCTCGGTTGGGGAAAACAAATAATGAATTTTAATGATCATTCCAATAAAGCTATGTACAGCAAATTGTCTTCATCTGTCTGAACTCCAAACCAATTATATAGCTTATGGGAACGGATCTTCCTACAGAAGACAGTGAAGGGGAGAAGAGAAACATTGAGACATATAATCCGTTAGAACAATCTAACTTCTGAAACTCTTGGCGGGTGAGCATTGTGTAATTCCCATCATTAAACGCCACTCACTGGCATTCTGACATCAGAATTCTGTTAACAAGTACCCGGGGAATCAAGTAATAGTCAGTGACACTTTCACATATTGTTGAGGAAGAGGGGAAAGCCTTTGAGCACTTCCAATTTGATCACCTATTCAGTAAATGAGATGTCAGCAGCTGCAATTCCCTCCCTCCCCCTCCCTGTATCGAGTGTTAACAATATCGCTTGTACCCACTAATACAATCTTTAGAAACTGTATAATAGCGTTATTTGAAGAGAGAGAGAAAAAACAAGTCTTCACATGTATTCCCTTTCTCGTTCTCTATTCAGTCAGGGCTGGCTCTGTCACTAGGCAAAATAGGTAATTGCCTAGGGCGCCAGCCTTTGGGAGGCACTAAATTGGGTGCCCCTCATGTGATTCAGTGACATTATCAGTGCGGGGGTATGTGTGTGTCAGAAGTTAGCCTTGCTGAGGGTGCAAGACCGTCTATGGCTAGCCTTGTATACAGGGGTACTGAAGAAGAAGAGTATATATATATATATATATATATATATATATATATATATATATATATATATATATATATATATATATATATATATATATATATATATATATATATATATATATATATATATATATATATATATATATATATATATATATATATATATATCTTCTTTAAAAAGGTAAAGGTAGTCCCCTGTGCAAGCACCAGTTGATTTCGACTCTGGGGTGATGTTGCTTTCACGACGTTTTCATGGCAGACTTTTTACGGGGTGGTTTGCCATTGCCTTCCCCAGGCATCTACACTCTCCCCCCAGCAAGCTGGGTACTCATTTGACTGACCTCGGAAGGATGGAAGGCTAAGTCAACCTGGAGCCTGCTACCGAAACCAGCTTCTGCTGGGATCAAACTCAGGTCGTGAGCAGAGGGCTCTGACTGCGGTACTGAAGCTTTACCACTCTGTTCCACGGGGCTCTTGGTTTTTCTCTTCTTTAAGGAGTCTCAGAGCAGACTGCAATTCTACATTTTCAGTGTAATCCTAAACAGAATTACGTCCTTCTAAACCTATTGACGTCAGTGGATTTAGGAAGTTATAACTCTACTTATGGTGGAGTTGGAAATGAGATCTTGGGCCCACTAAGAACCCAGCAAACGTCCCTTGTACATTCAGGTTTTGTATCCACCGAAACCAGGATCACAGACTTTTGTGAGATTTTTGCGCCTATGGATTATTCAAAGGTCATCTGTCACTTCCCAAGCGCCCCTTGCCGCATGCTAAAATGATTCACTGATATTTACACCAAGTGATATGGCATAAATGATGACATGACTCTATTAATTAGTATATGTGGGAAATACTGGCAGACCCCTGCAAATTAACGCCACGCAACAGGAGAGTAAGTTCCGCCCTTGAGTTGGAGATATACCTAGACAGTTGGATTTCTATACGGCTCCAACTATAAATTCTGAACAGCAACAACAAAACTGAATATGGATGATTTTTTTTTTTTTTGGTAACCTTGGAGTCTGTTGTGGCACCTGGCTGTTCATTACGCTGTATTATCAATATGAAGAGGCAGCTTTTTAATCAGCGAGCTGGTTTGTAAGTGGTTGCCAGGGCTACAGCAGTTACTTTAACTTCATTGCCACTCATCTGCAGCTTCCCACATTCAACTGGAGGGTCAGAACAGCTGGCAGATGCTGCAGCTCTCGGAGTTTTGCACAACTTCTTGATCGCTAATATATTCTGTTTAAATTTGTAACCCTTTTACGTTTTGGCACAGGCTTTGCATACATTCTTACCATGGGCTTTGTAATGGGTTTGATCTAGCCAGTTTTTGTTTTTTTTACTCCACCTCCCTAATTCTACTCTTTACTACAACCACCATCTCACATGACTTTCGTCCCTAGATATCTCCAGGGCTTTTTTCGTAGCACGAACTCCTTTGCATATTTGGTTACACCCCCCCTGGTATAGCCAATCCTTGAAGAGCTTACAGGGGCTGCTGTGAGCTCTTGGAGGATTGGCTACATCAGGGGGGTGTAGCCTAATATGCAAAGGAGTTCCTGCTACAAAAAAAGCCCTGGAGACCTCATGATTCCCAGCATAACCTTTTTTGGTGATCAAAGCCTCCTCCCCTTAGATTAGTCGGTTGGATTCAACCCATTGTTATTAAAACTGTGATTTGTAAATCCATGGAGAGTAGTCTCTATTCATTATGGATTTTATACCTCTACACAGGGACAATGAGCACAAATTTCTAACTTTGCCATTGGATTCATATTATCATTTGAAATAATATAACATGATTTTTTTTGTTGTAGAAAAAGGGAGGGAAGGGGTCCCTGTTTGATCACCAAAAGGCTATGTTGGGATCATGAGACCATTGTGGACAAAAGCTATGTGGGATGAGGGCTATAATAAAAGGGGAAATCAAGGCTGATTTTGAACTCACCTTGCTCCGGGGCAGGCTTCCGTTTCTGTCCAGAGCAAGCTGGTGATTTCGCACCACCTGCTCCGTGCCACCATTTTGCCCTGGGGTAACCCGCGATTTGCCATGCAGCAGTGTAAAGCTGAAAAAACAACAACACAGTTTTACGCTGCTGTGCGGCAAATGGCAGGTTGCCCCGGGAAAAAATGAAGGCACATATATATATACTGACAGTTGACTGGGAAGGAAGGCTAAGGGAGTGAGAGGATCAATGAGGATCCCCATAAAACCTGAGGAACATATCTCCTAGAGAAGGGGAGGGATGATCCAAGTGGTTAAGAAGGGAAATTAGAACTTGTGTGAATGTTCCTGCATTCGCCAGCTTTAGTGTCTGTAATACCAAGAAACTTATCCTTATTTATGTAAGCAGAGATTATAAAAAAAAAAAAAACCCTTTTCTCAAGTATTAAAGACCTGTCTGAATAACAGAAATGGTTTCTTATTTGTGACAAACAAATGGACACATCTGGCATTTATTTTTATACAAAGTTACCTCATTCCTGCTGCCTGTTCACCTGATAAGTCTTCTACCTGATTTCTACCTGACCATTTCCTCTCAAAGATAAATAACAGTTAGTTATTTTTGAATGGCCAACAACTTTTGTGCGCCATTATCAAACCCGGACATAAGAAGAATTTTAGTCTCTCCCCTCAGTTCCCTAGGCTAAATCAGCTGTTGCCGGTATACATTCTAATGGATGTGCCAGAGAAAAACAGAGAAGAGGAAAAAGGGGCTGCTCAGCCAAAAAGAAGATAAAGGGAAACCCTGTGAGGGAAAGTGGAATTGTCATAGCAGCAATGAGAAATCTTTTCCCTTGAAAACCCATTGGGGTCACCATAAATTGCCTGAGACTTGATGTCACGTTCTCATAACTGTCACATGGAGGACAAAAAAATTATCCCTTATTAGTTTACCCATGTCCAAGTTTGAGGCTATACCATTGAAGTAATATGCGATGTATTTTTTGGAAGTTATGTAATGGCGTCCAGGTTTAATTCATAACTTTTGACCTTCCTGGATGTTGTCTCCCTTTAAATAGGATGTTTGAGATGTCAATAGAATAGTACACACTACACTTGATATTAGCCAAAAGTGATCTATAGAATAATAATTTTTAATATTGCTCCTGACGCATGCATGTTTTTCACTGAGGACGATATTAGAAACAAGTGTATATACCTGGGAGCCTCGTGTGAATTTTTCTTCTGACTGGAACCCAGCTGAATGTAATCCTTCTCTTGATGAAATATATTGTCTGCAGAATATATATATTTTAACATGTATCCCTGGTTTGAATGGAACTCTTCACAAAATAACTCTTGACCTTTTCCTTGAACTAATATGCTACTATTCAGTGTGATGTCTGGCAGGCAGGAATGACGAACAACAACACACAGTTGTTGTTTATGGAACAGCTTCATTGGTAGAGACAAAGCACTGCAAAGGAGAGCCAAGGACAACCAACACACAGCAGGAGAGATCTGCGATCCTTCCCACTCCAAACACATCAAACACACAGCAATGGGGTGGAGACCCTTCTACTTAAAGACACATACGTCACAAAATGCTTTTGGTCTGTTAATTCAGCATGTGCATGTGATTTGAGTAGAATAGGATTTCAAATGTTTTTTGTGGCATACCTTTATACTCATCCTCTTTCAGATACTCAGATACCTTTTGCGAACTTTATGCAGTGTTTTGTTCTTTGTTCTTTCGCTCCAAGTGTGACTGAGCCTGACTGAGAAATAAGGTCTCTGGGGGCACTACTCATAACTCCTTGAAGGATCAGGATTACTCTCTTTCATAGGGCCAAGTGGAAAATCTCTCAGCACAGCCATTGTTAATCTGTTGATTTCAGGGGTTGAGAGACCTCAGGGGTTCAACCCCTCTGTCTACAAAAGTAGTTTTCAGTCAAGAACTAGAAAAAAAGTCCAGCACCCAAATGCCTCCACAGATGTAATTTCAGCTCCTAATGCAAACCATCTTGTCATTAATACAGCTGTATGGCCATTTGAATTGAATAGTAATATCTCCTGGGCCTCTTCCCTGTCTTCCTGTCAGTCATCTTTCTCTACTCTCCCTTGAGAAGGAGACAGCCAGCTTGCTTACTCTTAGACAGGGGTCTTTCTGTAGAAAAAGTGGTGCCGGAGCTCATTTGCATAACTCATGTGCATATGCCACACACCCCTGACATCGCCCGAAGGTGGACTAAATTATATCAGCTCAGCATCTACCTTAAAAGAGAGCCAGTTTGGTGTAGTGGTGAAGTGTGCGGACTCTTATCTGGGAGAACAGGGTTTGATTCCCCACTCCTCCACTTGCAGCTGCTGGAATGGCCTTGGGTCAGCCATAGATCTCATAAAAGAAGATGATATTGGATTTATATCCTGCCTTCCACTCCAAATCTCAGAGTCTCCGAACGGCTCACAATCTCCTTTACCTTTCTCCCCCACAACAGACACCCTGTGAGGTAGGTGGGGCTGAGAGAGCTCTTACAGCAGCTGCCCTTTCAAGGACAACCTCTGCCAGAGCTATGGCTGACCCAAGGCCATTCCAGCAGCTGTAAGTGTAGGAGTGGGGAATCAAACCTGGTTCTCTCAGATAAGAGATCGCACACTTATCCACTACACCAAGCTGGTTATCATAGGAGTTGTCCTTGAAAGGGCAGTTCCTGAGAGAGCTCTCTCAGCCTTACCCAACTCACAGCGTGTCTGTTGTGGGGGGAGAAGATATAGCAGATTGTAAGCTGCTCTTAGACTCTGATACAGAGAGAAGAGAGGGGTATAAATCTACAGTCATCTTCTTCTTAAAATGCTTATTGAATTAGAATTGTCATAATAAAACCTTACTCCCATCATACTTTTAAAATGACTTTCTTCCAGGGCTTTTTTTTAGCAGGAATGTACTGGAATGCAGTTCCAGCTGGCTTGGTCAGGGTTCCGGCTGGCTTGGTCAGGGTTCTGGAGGGTTGGCCAGGGTTCAAAGGGTGTGATGTTTACCCATGCTAGCTGTCATATTTGCAGTCCTGCTTGGCTTGAGGGCAATGGCATGGCACAGTGTCTGTTCCAAAGGGTCATCAAACACTACGCTTTGATGATAAAAATTCAGAAGCTTCTACTCAGGGTGGGGAGATTTTATTAAAAGCCTTGTTTCTAGAGCTTTTTTTTTTTTTTTTTTTTTTTAGCAGCAATGCAAAGGTTTGTTCCGGTTGGCTTGGTGAATTCTTGCTTGGCTTTTTCTACAAAAAAAGCTCTGCTACGTGGCCGAACATGCAAATGAGTTCTTGCTGGGCTTTTTCTACAAAAAAAGCTCTGCTATGTGGCCACAGTGGCATGACAAAGATTTCCATCTGTCTGCTTTATACGTTTTGGTTATTTTCTAGGCTTCCCAATCCCCAGGTCCCAGAGGGGGATCCCCCTTTTTTACAGGCTTCTCCCCGCCCCAGCCACCTGGCCGGCGGGGGAAGCCCTGCCCCCACAGTCACCATGTAGTTTGAGAGCTCCTGCTGGTTTAGAAACCTGCAAACAGGTCCGTTTTTAAAATGTGTGCCTTTAAGGCTGAGCAGGAAGCAGGAAACAGGAAGGACTTCATAGGAAAGGGTCAGTAACAGTTTTGTTGGAGAACGGCCCCTCCCTTTGTTTTCCTTTCAGTTTTCAGAGCAAGTAAAGTTCTGCAGGAACAAAACCCAGTAAGTATTTGTGTGTGTGAGAGAGGGAGGGGGCAGGGGATTCCCTGGATTGGAGGCCCTCCCCCCCCCCGGCTTTAGAAAGCATGGCAGGGGGAAAGAAATGTCTACTGGGGACTCTATTATTCCTTATGGAGAACGATTCCCAAAGAGAATAATGGGGAATTGATCCGCGGGTATTAGGGGCTGGGGGGGGCTATTTTTGAGATAGACGCACCACATTTTTAGTATAGCACCTCTCCCCAAAGTACCCCCAAAGTTTCAAAACAATTGGACCAGGGGGTCCAATTCTATGAGCCTCAAAAGATAGTGCCCTTATCCTTCATTATTTCCTATGGAAGAAAGGCATTTAAAAAGGTGTGCTGTCCCTTTAAATGTGATGGCCAGAACTCCCTTGGAGTTCAATTATGCTTGTCACACCCTTGTTCCTGGCTCCACCCCCAATGTCTCCTGGCTCCACCCCCAAAGTCCCCAGATATTTCTTGAATTGGACTTGGCAACCCTATTATTTTCCCCTTTTTTGTGTGGGGGCAAATATTAGAAAGTTTGTCAAATTGTAGAGTTCAGCAAAAAATTCTCACAGAGGGGATGAACAATATAGCCCAAAAGCAAGTGTTTTTGGAGGGAGGAGCGGGCTGGGGTGGGGGGTAGAAAGAAAGAGCACAATAAAATGTAGAGGTTCGGGAGCTCCGCTGCTGTGAGCTCCTGCCCAGAATGAGGCCTGCTCTTAGACAACCTGCAAGACCAGGGGTGTCAAACTAATTTGTTATGAGGGCCGGTTCTGACATAAACGAGACCTTGTTGGGCCAGGCCATGTCGGGTTGGGCCAAGCTATGTCACGCTGGGCCATGTGTGTACCTATTTAAGATTAGGTAGCAGAGATATAAATTGTATAAAGAACACAGACAAACACAAATATATATAAAAAACTTAAAACATGCTTAAAACATTAGCACTCATTTGTTTCAAAGATGCTTTCTTTGTATTTCTCTCACAGGATCCAGGGAACTGGGCAAAGGAAGCTCTGGCTCTTTACTCAGCCAGTACCCTGGGGGAGGATCCTCAGCCAGTAGAAGGAAGAAAGGCTTGGTGCTCTAGCTATGCTGTGCAATTGAGAGAGCCTAGCAAAGCAAGCTATTCCACCCCCCCTTCCTCCCCAAGGGAGGAGCCTCAGCCAATGGAGAAAATAGAGGTTTTGCTCTGTAGCTCCCATGCAATTGACTAAGCCTTGCAAAGCAAGCTGTGATGCAGAAGGGAGCAAAGTATACAGAGAAGGAAGAAGATGACATCCAGTTGCCGGGGGCCTGATAGGAGCCCTCCGGGGGGGCTCATTTGACCCCCAAACTGCATGTTTTGTTTTTTTTTAAACTTAAGAATGCTTTATTGAGTTAAGAAGTGTGATACAGATATAACAAACGAAAACCATGAGTATGCATCAAATATCAAATATCAAAACATGACACCATGAAACATTACAGAGTGCAGTTACGAAAGTAATTGACAGGACATCAATATAGTGTGGTATGAGGCATTGGGGATTCTATTATCAGCATAAACTATCAATGAAAGGTCGCCATTTTTCTATAAAATTTGAGGAAGCAATTTGTTGGGAACGATGAGGGCCTAAGTCATAAGTGAGCTTATCCAGTGCAAAATAATCCCACAATTTTAACCACCAAGTTTGTCGTGAGGGGGGAGAGTGTTGTTTCCAAACTAGAGCTATTGCAAATTTAGCAGCCACAAACATGAGTGAGATCAATTCCTCTGCAGATTTGGGGATATTTGAGTTATCTAGAAGATTTAAAAGGGCAAATTCGGGCGTAAATGGAGGAGAGTATGATGTGAGCTGCATGTTTGACACCCCTGTGCAAGACAATATCTCACACTGCCCACATTGATGAGGAAGCAGAGTAGAAAGGAGATATCACGTTTGTTCTCGGTGATTCTCTTCTCCCTCCTCCTCTGGAAGCGTCCAAGGCTATGGGAATGGAGAGAGAGAGAGAGAGAAAGGGATTCTTTTCCTGCTGCTATGGCAGCCTCAGAAAAGGGGAGGGAGAAACACAGTGAGATTTACTTTTCCATGACAATGTTATTCTGAGGCAATTTCTCTGTCACCATGTGCTTATTCAGGACTTACTTGAAACCTCCTAGCAATTCCGAGGGTATTTTTTTTTAAAAAAAACAATCCTTTCATGTTATGCGAAAAATCCTGTCACATTTGGAAGCATTTCACTAGCAAATCGAATGATTTAGCACGACCGAGTGCACAGTAACCAGTTCCTGATGCACATAGCTGGATCTAGTCAAAGTTGACAGAGAGGCTGATTTCATTGCTTTGAATAGTTGTGCTTTCAGTATTCCAAAGATGTAGCTTCAGGCACAAGACAGGAAACCCTACCAGTGATCTCTAAAGTATGTTTGCATATATTTCAGCGGTTCACATAAGAGATGGAAGTTAAAATTGGTCGACTGTGTTATGCTGCCTGAACCGAATGTCTAATGAATTGTATTCTAGTGAATGCAGGTATCTATAAGTAATCCTTTCTTATTTAAACATGGGGCATTGCGTAATTGGCTGCTTCTGAATGCCAGAGAAACTGCCAATTCCAGGACTTTTTTTGTAGCAGGAACTCCTTTGCATATTAGGCAACACACCCCTGATGTAGCCATTCCTCCTGGAGTTTACAGCAGGCCCTGTTCTTAGAGTCCTGTACGCTCTTGGAGGATTGGCTACATCCAGGGTTTTTCTTGTAGAAAAAGCCCAGCAGGAACTCATTTGCATATTAGGCCATACCCCTGACATCATCATTGTGTCAATCAGGACTTTTTTTGGAGAAAAAGCCCAGCAGGGGATAATTTGCATATTAGGCCACCCCTCCCTGATGTCACCATTATTTCACACAAGCTTTTTTCGTAGAAAAAGCCCAGCGGGGACTAATTTACATATTAGGACGCACACCCTTAGCCCAAGCCAGTCAGAACTGCATTTCTTGTGCGTTCCTGCTTTAACAAAAAAAAAAAAAAAAAAGCCCTGCCTATATCAGGGGTGTGTGGCCTAATATGCAAAAGAAGAAGAAGAAGAAGATATTGGATTTATATCCCACCCTCCACTCCGAAGAGTCTCAGAGCGGCTCACAATCTCCTTTACCTTCCTCCCCCACAACAGACACCCTGTGAGGTGGGTGGGGCTGGAGAGGGCTCTCACAGCAGCTGCCCTTTCAAGGACAACCTCTGCCAGAGCTATGGCTGACCCAAGGCCATGCTAGCAGATGCAAGTGGAGGAGTGGGGAATCAAACCCGGTTCTCCCAGATAAGAGTCCGCACACTTAACCACTACACCAAACTGGCTCTCCGGCTGCAAAAAAAAAGCCTGGCCAAATTCTATATTATTTCCAAGTCAGCTTAGGATGCTCCCAAAGGAACAAATTTGGGATTTGCCACTCTTAACGATGGTGGTGGAAAGTGTGAAGTCACAGCTGACTTATGACAACCATGTGTGGTTTTCCAGGCAAGAGATGTTCAGAGGTGGTTTGCTGTTTCCTCCCTCTGCCCCGGACTTCTTTAATGGTCTCCCATCCAAATACTAATGAGGACTGACCCTGCTTAGCTTCTGAGAACTGATGAGATCAGGCTAGGTCAGGGCCCACCCTTAACTGCCTCTCCATTAAAAGAGGACAACAACACTGAGATGACACTGATCACACCCACATGGATACAGGTGACAGACTTCCAGATTCATATCCCTGGCTTTCCATTGGCAGGTTGAAAGAGACTAAGTGGGGGGGAAATTCCTCTTGCAGCTTTATGATATATCAATTCAAAATGACAATAAATATAAATGGGTGAGTGGGCGTCAACGTGGCAGATGAGGTTCAATGTGGCCAAGTGCAAAGTCATGCCCATTGGGGCCAAGAATCCCAGCTACAAATACAAGCTGATAAGGTGTGAACTGGCAGAAACTGACCAAGAGAGAGATCTTGGGGTCGTGGTAGATAACTCACTGAAAATGTCAAGACAGTGTGCGATTGCAATAAAAAAAGGCCAACGGCATGCTGGGAATTATTAGGAAGGGAATTGAGAACAAATCAGCCAGTATCGTAATGCCCCTGTATAAATCGATGATGCGGTCTCATTTGGAATACTGTGTGCAATTCTGGTCACTGCACCTCAAAAAGGATATTATATCATTGGAAAAAGTCCAGAAAAGGGCAACTAGAATGATTAAAGGGTTGGGACACTTTCCCTATGAAGAAAGGTTAAAACGCTTGGGGCTCTTTAGCTTGGAGAAACGTCGACTGCGGGGTGACATGATAGAGGTTTACAAGATAATGCATGGGATGGAGAAAGTAGAGAAAGAAGTCCTTTTCTCCCTTTCTCACAGTGCAAGAACTCGTGGGCATTCAATGAAATTGCTGAGCAGTCAGGTTAAAACAGATAAAAGGAAGTACTTCTTCACCCAAAGGGTGATTAACATGTGTAATTCACTGCCACCGGAGGTGGTGGCGGCTACAAGCATAGACAGCTTCAAGAGGGGGTTAGATAAAAATATGGAGCAGAGGTCCATCAGTGGCTATTAGCCACAGTGTGTATATATATATATGTGTGTGTGTGTATATATATATATATATATATATATAATTTTTTTTGGCCACTGTGTGACATAGAGTGTTGGACTGGATGGGCCATTGGCCTGATCCAACATGGCTTCTCTTATGTTCTTACGTCCTTATAAGATACTGAGAAATCCTTATAAATAGTACCCCCCCCCCCAAGTAAAACTGGAACAGCTAACAATAGGAACATTTGAGTGAACCAAAATGGTAGCATGCTAAAATTTTGACCACAGCAGTTTTGTATAGTCTCAATTTTGGAATGTTTTGGCCCTGGATACCAATGATGCTCTGTTCACCATATTTTTTATTCCCTGAGTGGTTTATGTGTAGATGGAGTTTAAATTTCCTTCAACCTTGCAGGGTTTTTGTTGTTGTTGCTGTTATTTTGTTTGAGCTGTGCTTTGCTTACAGGGTGTCCTTGCTGCGGGATCGTTATTTCTTCTTTTTAAATTTTGTATTGCCTTGGATCCCATCGACGTCACAGCGGTATCGGGACCACAGAGGGAGAAAAAGCTATGGTATTACACAACCAACTCTCCGCGTGACAAAGCTCAATGAAAATACATTTGAATTGCTCTAATAATCCTAATAACACCATAAATCACCATATATCAGCATATAACAAAAATAATAGGAAAATACAAAAGGAAATCCACGTCAGTAAAACGACGCAGCTACTGTCCATGTAAAGCAAGAACAGCCAAGGTCCGGTCCAATTATGAAAACCATTTCGGATGGGCAATCCTTCTTCTCGGGACCATTTAAATTATTCACAGCATTTCAATTGGCCCAGTAGTGCCAAAATTCATTATATATTATAATTAGGGGGAGGGACAGTGGCTCAGTGGTAGAGCATCTGCTTGGGAAGCAGAAGGTTCCAGGTTCAATCCCCGGCATCTCCAAAAAAGGCTCCAGGCAAATAGGTGTGAAAAACCTCAGCTTGAGACCCTGGAGAGCTGCTGCCAGTCTGAGAAGACAATACTGACTTTGATGGACCAAAGGTCTGATTCAGTAGAAGGCAGCTTCATATGTTCATATGTTCAACGATCCTTTTCCATTGCTCTAGGCTTCCTCCAATCTGTATACAATCTTACAAGATGCTGCTGTTAATTACCTTCCATGTCAACATAGAAAGCATTGGATCCCATTGAGACAGGTAGGTATGATACCCTTTTCACTCACTCAGAGATCTTACCGCCACCCTCCACAACAGGTTCAGGATTACAGGTAGGTCAGGCAGTCAGAGCTAAGCACCCATCTCATCTCTATTTTAATAAGTAGAGAGCCCTGACCCTTTGACATGCTTAGGCTCCTCTTTCCCAGAGACTTCACCAGAAAGGGCAACCCACTTCTCACACAGACACTTCACGAGATTTTTGGGGCTGGGAACTAAATTCTGTTTTTTCTCTTTATGCTGCCTCCATCCATTCATAGCTATGTATAAATATAGTGACCAAGGCTTTACAGGTGTGCTTGTGCGTTTCCTTCCTTGAGACAATAGGTATTCAGTTAGCAGGGTTAATAGAAACACAAGAAGTTAACCTTTATTAAAGGTTTAACACAAAAGGGAGGTAATTTATATGCATATACAATGTTTCTCAGTTCTTAGACTTTTGAACTCTAGTTCAGTTCATGCTTCTAGGACTTTCTTACAAGCAGTGCCGGCCCAAGGGCGTGTGGCGTCCCAGGCAGGCTCCCCACCCCCTCCATCTGCAGCACTGCAACGCAGCACTGTGCTCCATCGTCCCCATCAGAGCATGCAGCGCCTTGGCGTCGCACTCACCTTTCCCTTCCCTTCCCTTCCACTTCCCCTCTCCCCGCGCGATCAGAGAGTGCTGCGCCTGAGCCATACCGGCTGTGACGTGGTGTGCATCTTATCCTTCCTCAAAGAATGTGCAGGAGGAGGAATTAAATCTCCTGCACGTTCTTCGAAGAAGTATAAGATGCTTGCCGCATCTCAGCCAGTATGGCCCAGGCACAGCACACTCTGATTGCACCGGGGGGCGGGGGGAGGCAGAGTGGAAGGGACAGGATGGGAAGGGAAGGGAGGGGGCGGTAGCAGTGGTGGGCAGGCGGGAGGCAGGCAAACTAGGCACTTGCCTAGGGCACCGGGAAGGGGAGCCCAATTCGGCACCCCCTCCCAGCACCCTAGGCAAGGACCTAGTTTGCCTAATGGGCAAGCCAGCCCTGCTTACAAGGTAACTTCTCCTTAGCCAGTGACAAGCTACTGTTTTGGCTCTCCCTGGCTTAGAGCTGTCAGATATTACCCAGCTGCTTTCTAACTCCCACTCGCTAACTTTCTCTCAATGGTTCTATCTGTCTCTCTGCTCTTAACGTTCCATTAGCGCCCATTGGCCACCGTTAGGGAGAAACAGAACTAAAGCTTTCCATCCCGGCAAGCTATAAAATAAAATATATGAGAAGAAAAGAGGGGGGGGGGAGCAAAGATTTTTCCAAAAAAAGAAACTGAAATTCTCCTCTACAACTTTTGATTGTAGACATTCCTTTGATGCGCCAATTCTGGATAACATTTGCAGTCTGTCACCTGCATTTGACATATGAAGATTCTGCAATAATAATGAATATCTGATGGTGTCTGAAAGCTGAAAAGGCCATAGCAATTTTTTTTAAAATTGCCATGACATCAATATTTTCTGTATGTGGTACACAGTAGCCGTCAGCACAGAGCTGTATCAGACACATTGCAATAATAATTTGGCAGAGTCTGACATAGAATTTGAGAGTACCTAATAGCTGTCTTGCAATAGTTAAGGAAATATTGTATCCTATTCCTATAACTGATTGCTTGTTAGACTGATATCTTGCTTTTTTTGACAGCCAACGTCCAAACTGGCTCTTCTCAGTAAATAGATGGGCCCTTACCATCTAGAAAGACATGGGGAAGAGAGAGAACCTAAAAATATAAGACCCCTGCAGGATCAGTTCAACAACCCATCTAGTTAAGCATACTGCTTCAATGAAGCGGTCAAATTGTTGCCGCAGAATACTGACAAACAAAGCATAAAGTAGGATTGCCAGCTTCCAAATGGGATGGAGAGTTCTCTTGGAATTACAGCTGAACTGTAACATTTTGGCCAGGAGAAAAAACTCATCCACTGAACAGAAAGAAAAATCTGGGTGGTGCAAGACATGCCTTCATGACACCTCATTCTATACATACCCAATACAGAAATGGATCCCTATTCCTAATGAATATGGTGCCTACTGAATTATTGCATTTTGTCTATATGTCCGAGAGGGAAAGAGACATGTCATAGCCTGATCTCGTCAGATCTCAGAATCTACGCAGGGTCAGTACTTGGAAGGGAGGCCTCCAAGAAGACTCTGCAGAGGAAGGCAATGGCAAACCACTTCTACTTCTCACTTGCCTTAGAAGCCCCTTGCTGGGGTCGCCATAAGTCAGTTGTGACTTAACAGTGCTTTACATGCACACATTTATGTATTAGTTCTTGGTAGGGTTGCCAGGTCCAACTCAGAAAATATCTGGGGACTTCGGGGGTGGAGCTGGAAGACTTTCCCATTCCCTAAAATAAATAAATAAAAATACAGCAGTGCAGTTCCCCTGAATACAGTCTTCATTTCCTTGTCTCCCAGCAGCTGCAAATCCATTAAATGGAACATACACACACACTTACAAAGCAGCCAAAATAAGCAGTTTGAAAGCCCACACTTTTGTGATCTCACTGGGGCAATTTACTCACAGGAGTTGTAGAATGTAACCATCTGTTGTATTTTAACCATGTGCTTCAGGCTAACACAGGGAAATGAAAGGTTCTAGTTTACTCTTTACTCTCTATGTTATTGTGCAAGCTTATAAAATGAATGCAAAACAAATGGAGGCTCTCTTACTTTCTTTATAACAGCTCAGCTCTTTTTCATGAGGAGTTTTCTGCTCTTCATGAACTGCCACATACCACCACAAACTGCATCAAAATCCATGAAGGTACATGGTGGTTCTTCAGTTCATGAACATTGCTTCATGAACCATGAACCCGCCAAAAATCTGTGACAAACTTTAATTCGTCAGCCAATTCATGCCCATCCCATAGCATATCTATGAACGTCAACATATAAGTCACGTATCAAAACTGCACAATGCATGCAAAATTTATCAAAACAATAAAAAGCAAAGCCACAATTAGTAATGTAATCAATATAAAGAGAAGCGAAACAGGGGACATTCACTGTGTCTAGCCAAACATTAGTTCTCAACATAAAAGGTATGAAATAATGCCTTCCAGATCTCAAGGAGACATAATGGATTCATGGTCCTTGAAAGTGTGGTTCGTGATCAAAGGCAGGGTACATCCATCTAAAGTTTGGCAAATGTATTATCCAAAAGGTGTCAGAAATTATGGGTGTTCGCATTCCATATACTCCAGATTTCATATTATTGTATAACTGGCTAGATTCGAAAATTCCATCTAGGCATCACTCATTGTTGGTAACTCTGCTGACAGCAGTGAAATCTGTCATAGTTACCACATGGAAAAGCCGTAATTATTTAGGTGTTGATCAATGGTTTTCCAAAATTTGGGACCATATGGCCATGGAAAAAATTGCATCAGGTCTTAATTCTATAGATCCCTACATGGCCCATGAAAAGTTTATTGCAAAATGGTTTCCGATAATTGAAAAGTTAGACAACGATCCTTGCGATGTAAATTCGCTCTTGAAATGTGAGAGTTATAAATTTCTGTTACTAATGTAAATATGGTTAGTTTTGGGCAGGCCTTTTGGTTGTAATTCGAAATATTTGGTTACAATTTGTTTAGGGGTTTTTGAGGATATATGCACACATATTTTTAAGACGGATTCTTTTGACTATTTTGTATGTATACAATTTTATTTTATGTTCGTCTTTCTAAATAAATAAATAAATATATATATATATATATATATATATATATATATATATATATATATATATATATATATATATATATATATATATATATATATATATATATATATAAATTTTGGCAAACGGTATTGCTTGGTATTCGGGATAGAAGCGCCGAAAATTTCATTCCTGTAAGCTAATGGAAGAAAATTGTCACCATCATGAACAAAATAATAATAATAATAATAAAGTAACTATAAGAAGTCGCTTTAATAACAAAAAAATAATAAAATTGAGCTATTTTTTTTATAAAAAATAAATTAACGAGTAACAAACACAGGGGGAAAGTTCATACTCCTATCAACAAACAGAGAGCTAGATTCACTGCATTAATTGTGCTTCCTGAAAAGAATACGTATATATAAAGGCTGTGAACTGAGCTCAGCTGGGCTCCAGGACCATTAAACCACAGCAGCGGCTCGAGACCCAGAGTGCCCATTTTATGTTAATTACATTTGCAACTACAATGAGACTACAAGATTGCTTACCTGGATGTGCATTCCTATCCATTTGCATTCAGTTGACATTAACAGTCCTGGCAGCTCCGTACATATATTACGATGCTATTTAAAGCCACCAAACAACTTCCTTGTAGATGTTTCCCATGGATCATAGTGCATGGAATAAATCAAGAGCTAAGAGGCTACATGATTAAATTTGGGTTCTTTCATGAATAAGGAAAGAAAGACAGATGAAATAATCAGATTGCAAAGGGGCTCTTGGCTGGTACGTTTTTAGCAATTAATTCTTATCCATCTTCCGCTACGATTTATACATCGCCAATGGACCTCATTGGTTGTCAACGTGAGTATTGGTTGCTGCTTCGTACAGAGATGAATATTATTGTTCCCCGAGCAGTGCCGATGTCTAAAACATTTTGCAAATAAATCTCTCCTTCAATACAATGCAAATTAATGGCAATGGCATCATGAAGAATGAACTGCAAGAAAATCAGGCATTCTTCCTCTGTTATTAGAGTCGTAAACAAATCAATCCACCCAGGTATCCCTAAGCAAACACACATATAAATAAATAAACAATTAAAGAGCTGAACCTCATTTCTTTTTTTCCTCCTTTACTTATGTGACTGGCCTTGAACTTCAGATTTCGTAAACCAGTGGCTAATGCATGTTTTGCATTTAGTTTTTGTGTAGCCCCAAGTGATTTTCGGCAGTGTGAGAAAAGGCCTATTTTTTTTTTTCAAGCACAATTCTAAAACGTCAATTTTTTTTTTAGATGACAAAATCAAAATGCACACGCAAACATACAGAATGAGAAAGTGCACAGTCAATTCAATGTATGAACAATAAATAAATAAATAAAAATCCACAGAAGGGTTAACTTCCCAAAGCAAAGGGTAATGAAAGAGCGGTCACTTTCTGTGGAATACCTCCAAAGAGGGAGTCTTTATAACATATATTTTGAATTTGGCCGGGGGGGGGGTGTTATATTCTTGACTCTTGTTATTCATGTTTTGTCTTGTTTTATAGCTGTTTCAGCTCATGATTTTGAAAAACCAGAGACAAATTCCATGAATGGATGGATGGATGCAGGGCTTTTTTTGTAGTAGGAACTCCTTTGCATATTAGGCCACACACCCTTGATGTAACCAATCCTCCAAGAGCTTACAGGGCTCTTAGTACAGGGCGTACTGTAAGCTCCAGGAGGATTGGCTACATCAGGGGTGTGTGACATAATATGCGAAGGATTTCCTGCAACAAAACAAAGCCATGGATGGATGGATGGATGGATGGATGGATGGATGGATGGATGGAACTCCCAGATGACAAAGCCACACCTCTCCAATACCTCCTCCTACTCCTGCCAGCAACGACAGGTACTGGTGACCAGTGGGAACAGCTGCTTATGTCCAGAACCAAGCTATAATAATTGACATGCTATGGCTGAAAATGCTAACACTATTGTGCCATAATCCCTGATCTGCATTGGGCTGATTCTGCACTAACCTTGCTCCACGCTAGGCTTCCGTTTCTCTCCAGAGCAAGCTAGCGATTTTGCACCAGCTGCAGATGGGATCGCTAATTCCAGGTTCGGAAATTCCTGGATAGTTAAGGGGCAGAGCTTAGAGAGGATGGGTTTTGAGGAGGGGTGGGATCTCAAGCAGATACAATACCATAGCTGATCTCATTCACTATCAAACCAGCCATTTCCTCCTTCAGAATCACTTTTGCCAATCTCCAGGTGAGGGCTGCAGATCACTCAGAATTACAACTGCTCTCCAGATGGCAGAGATCAGCTCCCCTTGAGGTGGGAGCGGGAAGTGAATGTTTTCACTTGGGTGGGTGGGAAGTCAGCAAGGGCAGGGGGCACTAGCCCATCGCCTCTTCCTAAAGCCCATTGTATTTTTCTTCACAACGTGCCTTATTTCTAGTTTTAAATCATTATTAAAACAAAACCTGCTATGGGCAATCTAATCTTGAAGATGCCTAGGTCTGGAACAAGGAGAAGGTTTTCCCAGGTGGGCAGCAGAAATCCAAGGTACAGACCGGACTAGAGAAGCAGCAGCAAATACCACCAAACCACCAAAAATCTAGCCTTGAAGTGGACTAAAGATGCAGGGCAGGCTTGGTTTTGGTCCTCTCTGTCCATGCTCAGAAAGCCATGGAGGGCTGTGTGAGAATAATCTCAAGTGGACAGGTAGTCCTAGTGCTCCCTCTAATGTCTGTTTCCATTCCCTGTCAGAGCTGTCTCCATCTTGCCTACCTCCTATTTATTGGGAAGCCTGTTAAATGGATGAAAAGCAGACCTGGAAGTTTACAATGTTGTCCCTGACAGGGTTCTTTTTCTCTCAGGAGCTTCTCTGCATATTAGGCCATGCCCCCTGATATAACCAATCCTCCTCGAGTTTACCGTAAGCCCTGTACTAAGAGCCCTCTAAGCTCCTGGGGGATTGGCTACATCAGGGGGGCGTGGCCTAATATGCAGAGGAGCTCCTGCTAGAAAAAGAGCCCTCATATTACTGAATATTCCCCCAAAATTCTGGAAATATTCAGAACATTTTTGAAAAAGTTTCAAAAGAAAACTTTATTGAGCTATAAAACAATTGTTAACAAAGTAGACATATAAATGCATATGAACTGAAAGTATAGCTTATAGACATCAAATAGAAAGGTATACCTTGCAAAGTGTAGAATTAATAAACAATAAAATAAACAGAAGATACACCTACACAGAGATTAGAAGAATACGGTACAAATTATTATTAATGTTCAATTATCAACAGAAGAAAAATGATTACCAGCATTTTGAGAATCCTGAATATCACTCAAGATGCTCTGATATATTTGAAAAATACCGACAAAATATTTTTCATGTATTCAGACCAGAAATATCCAAATGTACATCCCTAGGAACCAGTTCCAGTTTGGTGTAGTGGTTAAGAGCACGGACTCTTATCTGGGAGAACCGGGTTTGATTCCCCACTCCTCCACTTGCACCTGCTGGAATGGCCTTGGGTCAGCTATAGTTCTTGCAGAGGTTGTCCTTGAAAGGGAAGCTGCTGTGAGAGTCTTCTCAGCCCCACGTACCTCACAGGGTGTCTGTTGTGGGGGAGAAAGGTAAAGGAGATTGTGAGCCGCTCTGAGACTCTGAGATTCGGAGTGGAGGGCAGGATATAAATCCAATATCATCAGGGCGGGATATAAATCCAATATCATCACATATTGCTTCTGACTTCTGTGTCCAGAAGAGGGGGAAAAATGTTGCCGATTCCTTTTGAAAATCTCACTGTTTCTTCTGCAGGATAAAAGATAAAAAGAAGCAGAAATTGGAAGCGGGGGTGGGAATTGCACCAAGGAATCCTTAGAAGGATGTAAATTAAATTATTACCTTCAGAAAAAGGGGGCATGATGATCAATCAATGAATTGATTATGTGTCACAGTGCTTTAATTATCTCACTAAGATGTCTAAAGCAGGCCCATTAGTAATTGAATAATCTATTATGCTGGGGAGATTTATCAATAGCAAGTATAAATAGATTGCATTTTCTTGTTTGCTTTTTACAAGGCAGCTTAAGTTATCTAACAAGTGGAAGAGAAACAAAGACTCCGGCACTCCTGACACAGCATTTGCCATATGTAGAACAGGCAGGTCACCTCTTGCCACCAATCTTTATTTCCCCTGTCAGAAAGGACTGGCATGAACCTTTCATTCTGATCTAAATGTGTTTTACGAAATGCACATGGCTCAATACATAAAGAGTTGCATTTGTATCCGGGAAAGTCCAGGTTAAATCCCTGTCTAGCTGATCTCATTCACTATCAATAGCTACTGTGTATCAGAAGTAGATTTCTTCGCACTGTAAGTAATTATCCGCGATACACTCAAGGAAGTCCAATAGTTCCTGGATGAGTTCCTTCTTTCCTTCTGTTTCTGTCTCTTCCCACTCGTTGACCTGGAAAGCTTGTGACCCTCTATGCTTAAATTTCTGAAATTTTGTTCTTAAAGGTTTTTTTTAATGTCTTGATTATATGGTTACTTTGGTTAGAAGTCACTTTAAGTGACAGGAAGAGAAGTTTTCTTGTATTCGTTTTTTTGCTGTCAAGTCACAGCTAGTTTACGATGACCCCATAGTTTGGTGTAGTGTGAGCCAGTTTGGTGTAGTGGTTAAGTGCGTGGGCTCTTATCTGGGAGAGCCAGGTTTGATTCCCCACTCCTCCACTTGCACCTGCTGGAATGGCCTTGGGTTAGCCATAGCTCTCGTAGGAGTTGTCCTTGAAAGGGCAGCTGTTGTGAGAGCTCTCACAGTCACACCCACTTCACAGGGTGTCTGTTGTGAGGGAAGAAGATAAAGGAGATTGTAAGCCGCTCTGAGTCTCTGATTCAGAGAGAAGGGCGGGGTATAAATCTGCAATTATTTTTCTTCTTCTTCGAGGCAAGAAGTATTAAAAAATGATTTGCCATTGCCTATCTCTGCATCAGAACTTTGATATTTCTTGGAGATCTTTGGTCCCAATACCAGCCAGAACTTACTCTGCTTAGTTTCTGAGATCTGATGAGATTGGGCTGGACTGGCCATCCAAGTCAGAGCAAAAGAAGATTATATAAATATCTAGCCAGATTTAATGTTTTGCTGTCAGCCACCTTCTCTGGAAGATGTGAAAAATTCCCTATGAATTAAGACAATGCCCCTGCAGTCTGGGAGCTATTGAATCCATTTCCCATATTTTGTTAAATTTCTGAGCTCCCTTCTGTGTACATATAATGTGAGAGGGCTGCCACCACATCTGGATCCATCGTGCTATTATTACTAACTGCCTAGGATCTGTGCATGTGAGAAAGAAAACATTACATGATCCACCTGAAGTAGCACCATTGCCATTTATCTGTTTTATTGTTTTAATATTGCTTTTGTGTAATGTCTATTTTATGCTGTTAGCTGCCTTGAGTCTGTACAGAATGGGCGGGATATAAATATAACGTAAATAAATAAATAAACATGGTGTGGCCTTCCTGACAGAGCTAAGGTCCAGTGGCTACTTTTTGGTCATAATGCTTTCATAACCTCAAACGTCGCCAGCTTTCTTCAGTTTGCAATTCGTATCAGGGAAGCTTTTAACTGATGTGTTTTGTTTATTGCTCACTCTGTTTTAAACTTTTGATGTACTTTTATCTTTGATATGCCAATAAAGGTTGTCTGTTTGTCTGTCAGTAAACAAAAGTGGGGTATAAATATCTTAACTTTTTAAAAAAAGAATAGTTTGCTGTCCCAGTGTTACTGTGGGTGCCGAGAGCTTCAACGTGCGTACCATCAACAGGTGAACTTCCTTGGAATAAAATGGCTGGCAATAGACTACCAGTCAAATTAGATCTTAATTGTGATCCCTCATGTTATGCTACCAAAGATTCTTTTACCCATAAACACTGGCAAAACCTATTGTCAGTAACTGATGGACACGAGTGTGTGAACCAACGGGCAGGATATCTTAAGGATCTGTGCGTCTTTATCCACCCACTTTTACAGAAGCGCCCATTTCTGTTAGACTTATCTACAGTGCTTTAATAATGCATATATTTAAGATGTAGTCCTTAAGGGAAAATCAATAATGAAATAATAGTAATTAATAGCAGCTAAGATTAATGGAGTGATTTGTTTGCCTTCCAGATGAGCATTATCCCGTAGGCATGTTTTATCATGCTAATGAATTGAACAGACCTCTTTAGACCCATTACAATTTCTCATGAACTTAAGTGCCTTTTGGAAGAGAAAAATATATATTCAAGCATCTGTCACATTTTTTTAAAAAAGTATTTTATATAACATCCATTGTCAATCCATGTACAACAAACATAAGAGACTTGCTCAGCTCTAAAGGGTCTATTGTTGTTCTCACTAAAGGTTCAGTTAAGTCCACAATGTCAAGAACATGAAATCATGAATCGACCTCATAAAAATGTTTGGTTAAAAAAAAAAAAAAGAGCAATGAAATTAAGGAAACAAATGGTTAAGACATGTTTCACTTCCTACATTAACAAAGCTAAAGACTGATTGGATCTTTGCAAACATTAGAATAAGGCAAGGATTCTATCTATCTATCTATCTATCTATCTATCTATCTATCTATCTATCTATCTATCTATCTATCTATCTATCTATCTATCTATCTATCTATCTATCTCTCTATCTCTCTATCTCTCTATCATCTATCTCTATCTATCTATCTATCTATCTATCATCTATCATCTATCTCTATCTCTCTCTCTCTCTCTCTATCTATCTATCTATCTATCTCTATCTATCTATCTATCTATCATCTCTCTCTCTCTCTCTCTCTCTCTCTCTCTATCATCTATCTATCTATCTATCTATCTATCTATCTATCTATCTATCTATCTATCTATCTTTCTATCATCTATCTATCTATCTATCTATCTATCTATCTATCTATCTATCTATCTATCTATCATCTCTCTCTCTCTCTCTCTATCAATCATCTCTCTCTCTCTCTCTCTCTCTCTCTCTCTCTCTCTCTATCTATCTATCTATCTATCATCTATCTATCTATCTATCTATCTATCTATCTATCTATCTATCTATCTATCTATCTATCTATCTATCTTATGGAAGAGTTTCACAAAGGCAGAATCTAAATATAAACTATGGAACCAGGTTGATGCAATGGGTATGCAGACTGATCAGGCAATTCCCCTAAATACTAATATCTCACAACCTTGCTTAGCTTCTTCGATCTGACAAGATAGTGCTAGACCCAAACCATCCCGGATGCTATACAGAGGTCATTTTCCATTGAAGTGAAAGAAACCCCACATCTTTGCTTATCATGAATAAGTTTCCCAAGCATTTGTAGGTTTATCATTGCATGCGCAAGCAGTCGCTTAGTTGTTCGAGCTTTTTTTTTGAGTAATTAAGCCAATTACACCAAACACACTATCCACAAGTACTCGGATCAGCATTTCTACATTGCTGCTGTGCGCTGTTTGGAGTGGAGAACATGATGAGCAATTAAGCCAATTGTACATGCCAATGCATAACAATGCTTCAGATACATATTTGCACATAATGATACGTATGTGACCAGTGTTTCAGATCCAGTTAGCAAAAATTGCTTTTGAAATAGATGACCCAGATATGCGATAATAGGCATGCGGGAAGTTGAAAACAACTCCGATAATAAAAAAGGGTCAAGTTCCACACATTCTTTAAAAAAAGATTTTTTTTTCGTAACAGTTCAACCTTCAAAAAACCCGAATGTGGTGTTTTTCATATTGACTGCTCTGAATTATAAACCTCACAATGCAAAACAGCAATCTAGAGTAAAAATAGTTTTATGGTGAAGAAGAAGAAGAAGAAGAAGAGGACGAAGAAGAAGAAGAAGAGTTGACAACAATGTTGGGTTACTGCTCAGTGGCAGGGCTTTGGTTTGGCATGCAGAAAGTTCCAGGTTCAACCAGCATCTCCAGTTAAAAGAGGAGGAAGTAAGCCCTTTACAGCAAATGAGTTCCTGCTGGGCTTTTTCTACAAAAAAAGTCCTGTGTGAAACAATGGTGACATCAGGGGGTGTGGCCTAAGTCCATGCTGGGCTTTTTTCTATAAAAAGCCCAATGTGAAACATTTGTGATGTCAGAGGGTGTGGCCTAATATGCAAATGAGCTCCTGCTGGGCCCTTCCTACCAAAAAAGTCCTGAGAGAGAAGTTTACATCATTCAGCATTTCGGCAGTTGAATCCAGCATTTAAAAAGAAATGGGGGGAAAAGCCCTGGCGATGGTCCAACTTGACTGTCAGGGAGGCTTGATTCTGGATTTGATTTTAGGATCCTAATTTACAGACTGAAGACTCTGCCCCAGGTCTTTGCTTCAAAGGCCGTCTCCCCAACTTCAACTCAGAACTATTCCAGACACACATTGGAGGATTCCCAAAACGTTATATAGGAGTCTTAAATAGGGGCCTCTCACTGTTGTCTGTAACTGCTCTAATCCAAACCCTGGCAGCATACAACATCTGCCCAAAAGCTTTAGCAGTAAATACTTTGCCACAGGAACATTTTTTGCTGTTCAGTCGCACAGTCGAGTCTGACTCTTTGCAACCCCACGGACCAAGTCACGTAGACTTCCCAACCCTCCCGCTCTGGCGGGAGTCTCCTGGGTTTGCAGCCTCATCTCCCGGACTTCAAGAAGTGGGAAGCGGGGGGTGGGGGTGGAGGGGGGGGAGAACATACCTGTAGGCTTCATTATAGAGCTCCTGAGCCGTTTGTAAAATGTCTGCTCCTTTAAGGCTGGGCAGGGAGCAGGAAGGGCTTGGGAGAACAGCCCCGCCCTTTCTTTTGCTTTCGCTTTCACAAGAGTTCTCCGGAAGAAGATCTGGTAAGTGTGTGTGTGTGTGTGTGTGTGTGAGGGAGGGGGCAGGGGATTCCCTGGTTTGGAGGCCTTCCCCCCTTTTAGAAAGCGTGGGGGGGGGGAGGGAAATGTCTACTGGGCATTATATTATTCCCTATGGAGAACGATTCCCATAGGGAATAATAGGGAATTCATCCATTGGTATTGGGGGCTCTGGGGGGGGCTATTTTTTGAGGTAGAGGCACAAAATTTTTAGTATAACATCTAGTGCCTCTCCCCAAAATACCCCCCAAGTTTCAAAACGATTGGACCAGAGGGTCCAATTCTATGAGCCCCAAAAGATGGTGCCCCTATACTTCATTATTTCCTATGGAAGAAAGGAATTTTAAAAGGTGTGCTGTCCCTTTAAATGTGATGGCCAGAACTCCCTTGGAGTTCAATTATGCTTGTCACACCCTTGTTCTTGGCTCCACCCCCAATGTCTCCTGGCTCCACCCCCAAAGTCTCCTGGCTCCGCCCCCAAAGTCCCCAGATTTTTCTTTAATTGGACTTCGCAACCCTAAAGTCACGCCAGGCCCTCCTGTTTTCCACCATCCTCTGAAGTCTGCTCAAATTTGTGTTAGTTACATCAGTAACGTGATCCAGCCATCTCACCTTTTGCTTTCCCCTTCTTCTTTTGCCTTCTGTCTTTCCCAGGAACATACTGGCCACTAAAAAGGTAAAGGTAGTCCCCTGTGCAAGCACCAGTCATTTCTGACTCTGGGGTGATGTGGAATCACAACGTTTTCATGACAGACTTTTTATGGGGTGGTTTGCCATTGCCTTCCCCAGTCATCTACGCTCCCCCCGCCCCCAGCAAGCTGGGTACTAGAGGAGTAATAAAATCTTGAGGAGGCTTTCTCAATACTCATAGCAATGATTAAAACAGAATTCAAGTGCTCCTTCCAAGAAAGGCTTGCTTGAAAAATAACTCCTAGATCTTTGGAATGTTTCACTTGCTCCATGAGGTGACCTGCTGCTGACCATGTGTACTTCTCTATCCCTCAGTTTTTACTGAAAAGAAGAACCTTTGACTTTAACTTATAAGCCCTTGTCAGAACAACACTCCGAAAAGGAACCTATAAGCTCTATAGGCCAACCACAGATCTTGCCAGAAGAGCTGTTATCATCTGCATACAAAAGACAGGGTAATTTAACATGAGCCTGGCAAGGTGAGTGAAATTCACTTCTAGAAATATGAGAACTTAAACCATTGAGATGTAAATTAAATGGCAATGGAGCAAAGACATATCCTTGCTTAATTTCTTTACTCAGTGTAATAGCCCTGGTCAAAAAGGACTTTGGCCTCCTTTCCTTCTTCATTTCCTTGCAAGTAGCCCCAGAGAATTTATACAGAGGCTTCCAGCAACAATGCCACTTTGTCTTATAAAAAGTTGTGTCTTTTAGATCAAACAGGATACTTTCTCCTCATGTCCTGAATAAATACATATTTTACGCACACACAAACACATTGTATATGAGTATGACTCCCTGGTAGTTTAGAATGAGAAGGGGGGGGGGTCCCTCATAGGATGCCATCTGGGAAATGTGATTTTTTTTTTGTAAAAAGAAATCTAGTCTTTATTATTTATTTTATTTATCAGATTTATATCCTGCCCTCCCCCGACAGGCTCAGGGCGGCTAACAACAGTTCAAAAACATTAGCAATTTACAAACGTATTAAAATTAGATATATAAAAAAGATTTCCATACATATTAAAAATCCAAGATGGCAAGCTTCTGATTTCCATTATATTAATTCAGTGAGATTGTCGATGCTGAAGGCTAAAGCCACCTCCCTCTAACCGTTAAAGGCCAGTTTGAAAAGTTCGGTCTTACAGGCCCTGTGGAACTGTGGGAGGTCCCGCAGGGCCCTGATGTTTCCGGGGAGGGCATTCCACAAAGTGGAGGCTGTTACCGAGAACGCCCTGGCTCTAGTGCTGGTCAATCGAGCTTCTTTCGGTCCAGGGATCTTAAGGAGATTTTGAGACCCTGAACGTAGTGCTGTATGGGGAGAGGTGGCCCCGAAGGTAGACAGGTCCCAGGCCATATGTTTGTTTTTAACTTGTGTGTTGTTCATATGCCATATACCTTGTACATTGGCCAGAGCCTGGCGTAGGCTGGGATGGGGCAGTTAATGAATCCAATAAATACATTATATAGAGGGCTTTTTCTGCAGCAGGAACTCCTTTGCATATTAGACCACACACCCCGATGTAGCCAATCCTGGAGCTTATGGTAGGCCCTGTACGAAGAGCCCTGTAAACTCTTGGAGGATTGGCTGCATCAGGAGGGTGTGGTCTAATATGCAAAGGAGTTCCTGCTACAAAAAAGCTCTGATTATATGTGTCTCTGCTCTCTGTTTTATCACTCAATAAACTTATTTTTCTTTCTCCCCCATTTGACTTTGCTGGGTGTCCTTTTTTTATTGGGCAAAGGCATCCAGATAGGATTCTTGTGCAATATGACTCCTTCCTGAATTGGGGAGTCCCTTCTCCCTTCAGTAGGGTTGCCAAGTCCAATTCAAGAAATATCCGGGGGACTTTGGGGGTGGAGCCAGGAGACTTTGGGGGTGGAGCCAGGAGACATTAGGGGTGGAGCCAAGATCAAGGCTGTGACAAGCATAATTGAACTCCAAAGGGAGTTCTGGCCATCACATTTAAAGCGACGGCACACCTTTTCAATGCCTTTCTTCCATAGGAAATAATGAGGGATAGGGGCACCTTCTTTTGGGACTCATAGAATTGGACCCCCTGGTCCAATCTTTTTGAAACTTGGTGGGTATTTTAGGGAGAGGCACTAGATGCTATACTGAAAATTTGTTGCCTCTAACCCCAAAAACAGCCCCCCCCCAGAGCCCCAGATTCCCGTGGATCAATTCTCCATGATTTTCTATGGGAATAAATCTCCATAGGGAATAACAGAGTTCCCAGCAGACATTTCCCTCCCCTCCCCCCGCTTTTTGACAACCCTGAAGCGGGGGGAGGGTCTCCAAACGGGGGGATCCCCTGCCCCCACCTGGGGATTGGCAACCCTACCCTTCAGCCTATAGTAACTTGTTTACGCTGGGCTTTTTTTTGAGCAGGAACACACAGGAATACAACTCTGGTTTGCTCGGAGTCAGGGGGCATGGCCTAATATGCAAATGAGTCCCTGCTGGGCTTCTCCTACGAAAAAGCCCTGTGCAAAACAATAATGGCATTGGGGTGTGGCTTAATATGCAAACACATTCCTGCTGGGCTTTTTCTACCAAAAAGAGCCCTGCGCAAAACAATGGTAACATCAAGGGTTGTGGCCTAATATGCAAATGAGTTCCCGCTGGGCTTTTTCTACCAAAAAAGTCCTGTATTTACCTACCTACATCTCTCTTGTGTTCTTTCATTTTTCAGGATCCCCCCACGACAGTATTATCCGTTAGTTCCTTTCTGCAATAACTTAGCAAAAATTTCAATAAACCATTTTTTTCCCCCAAAGAGAATAGGGGTC